>NC_143584.1:223798168-223986564 GCF_048544385.1 Mastigoproctus giganteus
TATTGTACAATTTTATAATATCCGGACGCCCTCCCCGTTGATAGTTGATCATGACCTACACAAGCACCGCGTGTCAGATACAATTATAAATATGTAGTTCGAGGAGACAGTAGTACGATTGGGAGGCAGAATGCTGCGATCGACAGAGTTAACAGATTTACAGCAGGAAATGATAAGGTGCCACGTAAACAGTTGGTGTGTACGTGACATTTCAATGGCACTGAAGATCCCTGTGTCGATCCCTAGTGCTGGAACTGTCATGAAACGACCCGGAAAAGCTCCGAAGCTGAGAGGACATGACATAAAGCCGTGCAAAAGATCTTCCGCTCGGAACGTAGGTCGACATTGTTGCAGCACACACACACAGACTTTCAGTGAGACTATTGGTACGCCGTCAGTAAGAGTATAGTGCGTTGGACTGTATGATATCGATTATCACGGCTGTGCAAGCTGCCCTCAAGCTATTAATCACCCCGATTAATGTCACACGCCCTCTACCTTGGTGTAAGCCCACCATTCTAGGACCGTAGACCAATGGAAAGCTATACTTTGGATGAAGAACCATGGTACATGGTGTTCCAGTCTGACAACCGTGTTTTGGACAACCAACGGGGTAGATGCCCGTTGGTTGTTATGGACAAAACTATGAATTATATTTACACGTCCGGAATAAGAATGCGTTACCTGCGTCGTGACCACATCGAGTAAGGACTACACTTATATCAGCAGGACAGCGCTCCACGTCATACTGGTCGCGTCATGACGGACTGATTTGAGGACATGAGCGTCGAAAAGTTGAAGAGCCCCTGACCTTCCTATAGAGAACATTTAGGAAGAATTGGATCGTCGGGTGCGTGTGAGGAGACTGCCCAAAAAACACAGCTGAACTAATCGTCACTTGAAGACCGAATGGTGGAAAATATCTGAGACATTTACAAAAATTACTGGGGTCCGGTTAAGGAAGAAGAGGATGTAAAGTGCTAAAACAGGAACTTTGGATGCCGACCCCATATAACATGGGAAAAGGCGAAGACAAAAAAGAAGAAGACTGGTGATATGTTCCACGGAGACAACGACTGTAATAAGGCTAAAGATTTGAGTACCTGTTATGAGACTTCCAGTAAATAAAGATTATTTGTAAATATTCAGGTGTCCAGATATTACCAGTAGGCAGTGTATATTTTTATTATAATTTCTTGAGTATTTTAAAAAAGCATGGGCCTGTTTTCTAATTTATTTAAAAATAAATAATAAATAAATCTTTTATTTTGTCTATATTACTTCATAAATATCCTCTGATATGAAGTTTTGGACTTTCACAATTGCTTTTAGGATTGCTATTATAACTGTGGAATAGAAATGACGCTGGCTGATGAGAAAGACTGCAGGGTGCATCCTTTTTTTTATCCTTATACAGACAAGCGAGGTAAACGCAATGGTAAGCCATCATATATTGAACTTGTATCTAAAGATATCCAGCCATTATTTTAGGACGGGGTTTCGGTAAATGGTGGAAAATAGGGTAAAGCAAAGATTAGAGAAATATTTAATCTAATTCCAAAATAGGGTAAAGCAGGTAAAACGCAAAGCATTTAACTTCTTTCGCGTATACGAAGGACAAATAAGGCTGGTTGAGTTACTGAAGATTATCTGCAGATTAAAGTTAAAGAAGTGTGCGAATTGTATGTTAATTTTTTTAGAATTATCAATAAATATTGTTAAATAGTAATACCTACTCACATGTATTAAAAATATCAGTAAATAATTTATTAAATGTTATTTCAGCCCATCGATGGTGTTCCTCAAAGCAAAAGCATTGGGATTTGTGTTCTGATAGGTGCAAACCAGCATGTCAGTAAGTATAAAATTCAATTTAACTTACTGTGTTCGGAATTTAACAAATGCACTGCTCGACAAAATTAACAGAACACGAACGTATAAACGTGGTGTAACTCGTGCAGCTTGCGATGAAGTGGGGCAAATTTTATTATGGTGGTGTACCATGGAATAAAAATGAAATGAGGAGACAGCGGGAAACTTCGGACAGGTGGTATTAGGGACATTTTTTAGGGTTGTATAAGAATTACCAAAAAAGGTCACATTACAAACGTCGATACAAGATGCTCGAAAATATGGTCACATTACATCAGTACAGCATCAGTCCCCTCCAACGGCTAAACAACTGACAGCGGTGAATAATGCGAGATATAAAGGTGTCTGTTTATAAGATACTGTACCAACATCTCCCATTCTTCCACCAGCACAGACCTTAGCTCATCAACTAACCGAGCAGTTGACTATCGGTATTCAATACGCCGCCCAAAGCATTTCACACGTTTTATTGGATTTAAGTTTAGTGATCTCTCTGGCATGGCAGTCATTGGATATCTTCAGTTTCAAGATATTCCTCCACCACTGGAGCTCTATATGCAGTGGCGCGTTGTCGTGCATGAAAAGAAAATTTGGGCTAATTTCACCCCTAAAAAGTCGCACATAGGGTTCGAAAAATCTGTTCTCGGTACCTCTGCGCAGTTACGGTACTACAATCAAATAATATGAAGCGTGGTGTGGCTGTTGCTCATTATTCCGCCCCACACGAAAATACCGCCTCCAACGTAAATTCCCCTTTCCCTGAAGTTGGAGGGATGGTACCGCATTCCTCGTCTCAAGATGACAGACGAAATAACGTTTAGAATCTCTGTTACCTAAAACAGGACTCACCAGAAAACAGAAGTGTACCCCATATGTCAGGACTCCAAGTCACATGTTTATGGCAACAGATTCGACAAGCTCTGCGGTGGTTTGCGATTAATGAGATACAAACCACTGGATTCCTTGCGTAGAGTCCACTTGAATTGAGTTGCCTTAATACAGTCCGGTTGGAAATTTTTTCACCTGTGGCCG
This sequence comes from Mastigoproctus giganteus, assembly GCF_048544385.1. Lineage (NCBI taxonomy): Eukaryota > Metazoa > Arthropoda > Arachnida > Uropygi > Thelyphonidae > Mastigoproctus > Mastigoproctus giganteus. Next base: position 223,801,073 of record NC_143584.1, read on the forward strand.
CAGCAAACTCAAAAGACAGTTACCAGGATATCGTAGGGTTCCATCTTGAGTCAAATAGCGATCTGTTCTGGTTGACGTATGTCTCCGATGACATTGACCAGATCTTCTTAATGGTTCCTCTCTCCCGAAACTGCTTCCATAGTGTGTTTAGTGTCAAACAGCACCAGGGGTTTCTCCCATTTCCACTCACTACATAACGTGACACATTAAGCTAAGCGCGTGCGACTGCCAGGCTTCACGTCATCCAACGGTCCGCCAGCTCAAAGAACCATCTAAACGACGATGACTTGCCATCCTGAATACTGGAGATGGGGTTGTCCCACTGAGAAAGCCATAATTTGCATAATGTGCGGCTCTCTCCGGTGGTAGATCAATTTCTATTGATACTCGGAATTTGCATGTCAGGATGCCTATTATATCAAATATTCGGCATACTGTCACAAAATATTCATGAAAAACATTTTGTTCCTGTTAATTTTGTCGAGCAATGTACCTTTAATATCCTGTACTCTCTTGGATAATAAATTATTTCACAGAAAGGCAGTATCAAGCTTAATATATAATTAAAAATTAATGAATTTCCATTAAGAACTGGTTCCCCGCATTTACTACTGGGCACCATATTCCCTTTATAAATAATTATTAATAATAATTTTGTTGTACAAGTTGGGAATAACGAATTTATTTTTATATTACATCCCGTGTAGCATCCAATTATTAAACGAGACTGCTGATCATATATTTTAGTATTTTGTGTAATCTTCAGAAGCAAATCAATTAAGTAGTAATTATATTATCCAGCAGGAGGCTTTATTACCAATAATTCCTATTTTTTCTTACAGCAACATAAAATATGAGTATAACGTAAAGGAAGTGGTCCGACTTGTAAGTATAATGGATAAAAAGATACCTTTCAATTCTTATAATTTAATAACTACAAAATTATTAAAATTAATATTAATGGCCCTGAAAATATCTGCAATTTCAGATGATGTTGGAATCTCTAAGGTCCAACATTTTGGCTTGTTACCTTTGAATCTGGCTGATAAAAAACAGTTGCAACACAAAACCTAAACGTTGGATGCAGTCTGTGATCGAAAAGTTTTACATAACGTCTTTAGTGATTTTATATTTTTTTCCATTTAGTTATTAAATTTTTCAGTTACTTGCTTGATATTCTATATAAAACAATACGTTGCTAATGTATATAGAGTACATACCCTGCATGCATATAAAAGCAGTTTAAAAGGAGCACTTTAAAAACAAGGATAAATAATTCTAAGATAAAATCATTCAAATGATTTAGGTCGATGAAAGAAATCTGCCCTGTTTCGCAGCATCAGCTGAATTACAGAATCTCTCTCTTTCTTTCTTGCCAACCTTGACAATTCGTCCTCGATCTACTTTATGGGCTGTGAAGCGACCTCTGCTTTTCTATATCATTACCAGCACAATAAAAATCTTTACGAATGTGACTATTTGTAATAAAGCAGATTTTGAAATGAAACCCTCAATAAAAGTTGTAGTCATAGAAATTAATTAAAAGTGGTTGATAATGAATGATTTAAGTTGAGCTTAAAGTGTTCTTTAAATGTCAAATTAAATTATTAATTGATTTCTTAATATCAAGTTTCCTATTAAAATCTCAAGGTTCTTGTTCTTAACGATATAAGCGCCCTAACAGGTTCTGTAACTTGTTTAATTAAGGAAACTTTTTTTCCTATCTTCCACACGATCCTACCTATAATCAGCTGTGGAAAGCCTCTCATAGCGTCCTTGCTGCTTTCGTTATTTTGTTAAAATTTACAAATAGTCAAATTTATTGTTTTCGAATTTGAAAGCATCTTTTCTGCTGAAATTATCGGGATTTTATTGCGATTTTACTATCATTATTTTTTAACATAGCATTCGTGATCAATATTAGTTCTTTATTCTCTTCTCAGGTGATAGAAGGTATGGTTAATGTATAGTCTTACATAGGGTGGTGACCAGATGTCCCAATTTTGGGACCATGTTTCGTCCCGATTTTCATGTAAAGCTATTTTTCTGAATCAAATATACGATGTAAAAATTAAAAATATATAATTTTCTTAATTTAGCGTCAGTTAACATTCTTCATTGATATATTTTACATAGAGGCGTAATTAGGGTATTAAGACCGTAGCCCTGGCATAGGCGCCATCATACCCGCAAAATGGAGTTAAAAACAGAATTTGAAAACTATGACGTTGCTGTTATCAAAATCAGTTAATTTAAAAGCTTCTCGCTTTCTCTCTCTCTTTTTTTTAATACGAAAGTACCATCTTACTGATAATAATTTTAGTGATAATTTAATTAATATTAAATAATTGTTTTTATACAAAATCCCCCAAACACGAGAGGTATTAGAACCTATAGTACTTAGTACCGTGCATGGGTTGGAGGGTGAGAAGGTGAAAGAAGTTACTTGTTGACATTAGACTTGAACTTCTGTAGATTGCAATTTTCGGGAAATACGTATGAAGGAAAAGTTGTTCCAGAAATTGGATGTTGACTGAATAAATGAGGAAGAAGAAAAGTTGGTTCTGTGAGGTTTGAAATCGGACAGTAAAAGGATGTTGATTGGTTGCTGCACGTGTTCAGACTGCTTTGGAAGAGAGAGTGGGAAATATAGAAGCCAATTCAGAAGAACAGTGCTTATGGAAATATCTATAGCAGAGGCATGCAGCAAAAACAGAACGTCTGTACGAAAGAGAATGGAGAGATTGTGTTAAAGATGAATCACTAATTAATCAGTCATTAATTCACATAATTAAATTTCTGAAAATGGTGCAAATTTTAATATTTGGTCACAGATGTCAAAATTCCTAAGATATTACATCTCATCATCATCATCATTCTAAGGGCCAAGCCCTGTCGCCATAGAGATCTTTTTCTCAACTCAACCCGAATTTGGACTTTTTGTTTTGCTTCTCTGTAGTTCATTCTCGAGAGTCTGAGCACGTCATCAAGTGGCGTGATTCTTGGGCGTCCTCTGCTTCTTTTCCCTTCAAGCTGTCCTAGTATGTTTACTAATCAACCATCATTGTGTCTTCAGAGATGTCCTAGGAAACGCATCTTCCTCTTTATTATGGTTTTATTGATTGTTCTTTTTTCCTCGGCTACTCTGAGGACCTTTTCATTCGTCTTTTTGTCTCTCCAGTTGATTTTAATCAATTTTCTCCAGCAAAACTTCTCAAATGCTTCAATTCTCCTCCAGTCTGTTTCATGTTTCACATCTATACAGCAGTATACTTAAAGTGACCAGATTCTTAGTATTCCAATGCGGGACATCAATTTTACAATTTTTTATTTTTTTATTTTTTTACACATATATTTGTTTTAATAATGCATACTTCTTTTAACAATAAAAACAACAGAAATTAAATATATTTTTCCGCGGAGTGAAATTTTCTTAATAATTCAAACCACTTAAATCCGGGACTGTCCTGCATAATCCGCGACGTCCGGTCACTTTATGTATACTCCATATACATATAGGTTTTCACGAATCTCTTCCTCTTTTCTTTCTTTATCTTGCTTACAATAAATGATTTATTTTTCCTTAGTGCTTCTTTCGCTATTGCAATTCTTCTTTTTATATCTAAATGGCTTTTGCCATCCTCTTGTATGTTGCTTCCAAGATATACAAATGAACTTACTTGTTCAATTTCCTTTTTATCTGTTTCTATCTTGTCTGTTTTTCTTTGATTTCCTTTTCCGGCAACCATTATTTTTGTCCTTTTTGCCTTAATCTTGAACCCGTATTCTAAGAAAACTTCTTCCATTACTTCTATTGTGTTTTTCAACTCTTCGTCATTTTCCGCTAGTGCCACTATATGCCACTAAACCTGTACTTCTGAATTGCACCTGCACTTCTTATGTTTATTCCTTTGGTTTTACACTTCACTTTCTCTAGACCTTCCTGCATGTATAAGTTAAATAGTAATGGCGATAACACACACCCCTGCCTAACTCCTTTTCTTATCTTGGCTATTATTTCATTATTTTGAAATTCAATTTTTGTCGTTTGATTTTCATATAATTTTTTGATGACTCGTTGATCTCTCCAATCAAACTTTGCATTCTTCGTGACTCTGATAAGCTTCTCTCAGAGAACACTGTCAAATGCTTATTCTATAATCTAGATCAATAAAAGCTATGTGTGTGGTGTTATTTATGATTATTCTAGAAGCCTGTTATAATAATTGAAAAAACAAATTATGAGATACTTTATATTCACTCTCTTCAGTAAAATTGGGGTCCCATGCTTAAATGTCTTTATAAGAAACGATATTGAGTTAGTCGGTCTTAGTCGGAGAGGGTAGCATGTTTTTTTTTTTTTGTTTGTTTGTTTTTGTTTTTTTTCCTCCTGGAACTCGGTTTTTTCGTCCAGCAAGCAGCAAATCTACCACAGAACTTAGGCAATTTATAAACATGTTGTAAACGGCGCAATATGGCCTAAATTGATGAAGGGCCTACAACAACCAACCAAGGAATGATATTCGAAGGAATAGACATAAAAAAAAAAAAAAAAAAAGATCGCCTCGATGAGAAGTTGAATTTACAATATGCCTGACATTTTTAAGAGTGGACGTACTGGTCGTACGGATATAAAAACTTACTTAAAAAAAAAAGAAGCAAAATTGCAGAAGCTGAACTACAAATTCTCCGCTCCACCATCACGAGATATTCGAACGGGCCCCAATTTTCTTTTAACAAACTCAGATCCTCTGAATTTTTGGTGGTGGACATTAGGACATTTTTGTGTCTAGTTCCACTCCACTGTGATGATGCACAACTCCCTTAAAATGACCAGAAATGTGTATATCGTGCTATATTTGTGTGTCCTGTTGGAGAAAGAAACGATCACCAAGAGGGTTGCTTTCCAGTACCCAGTCAAGTCCACAGCTATACGCGTACTGCCTTTAGTGGATTAAATCCAGCACCATAGGTAATAGTGAAAGTGCTGTCTGTAATAGCGTGTATTCTTCGATCGGGTGCTCATTGTTGGACGAAAAAGTCGAGTTTCCGGGAGATAAAAAACGATATAATCTTCTCCCAAGACTCTGGCTTTGTGGACGCAGCGAAAAAAAATCTGATCAAAGTTCCTTCTGTGTAGATGAAATTCCAGGCCTGAAATTCCTTTCAACATACCTTTGCGGGTGCATACCCTTGCGCACCGGGGGGGGGGGGGAGTTGACGCGACGAATTTTTATGGGCCTTTTTCACGTGGCTAAGTTAGTCTGTCTAAAGCGAAGGTAGCATGGTTTCTTCCCGAAAAACTTGTATTTTGCTTCCAGCAAACGGAAAATTGACAACAGAACGCAATTTACAGGCATATTAGATATGGCACAATATGACTTAAGTCGCTGATCCGCTTAAAATCTTACAATGGCATTTTCTCCCTTAAAATAGGGATTTTGTCCAGCAAAGAGATTGACAAATCCATCAGAGAATGTACGCAATTTACAGACTCTATATATATATATATATATATATATATATATATATATATATATATATATATGGTTGAAATTGTCGATGCACCTCAAACCCTACAACAACAGTTTTGAAGAAACGTCGGAGACAGAAGAGCAAAATCGAATGGAAGTCTCTACCCTGAAAGTGCTTCTGCAAGTAACAGCTGTTTACAAATCAACTTGTTTAGACTTTTAACTTCAGTATAAAACAAATAACAGGATCTGACTTCTAGACATGGTCTGATTTTATTCCTTCAGAGTATGTTTTCTCCAATTTTTTCATCTTCAGAATTTTTTTTTTTCTAATTTTTATCTCTGAAAATCTGGCCAACCTAGGTATATATTATCTCCAAATTTTTTTGGATCTATATGAGGAAGAGAGGCTACATCACTTGTTTAGAAATGGTTATAGTGATTCTATCTCCATTGAAATTTTGAGGAGCAAGGTGTAGGTTTTTTATCTAAGAAAATTTTGGTTCCTCCCCAGCCATGTAAGCCTTGACCTTAGCTGTCTTAGCCTTTATTTTAAACAACTTACAACTGCATGGTATTTTATAGAGCTTCCCTTTTTCTGTTGAAAAGATCAGCAACCTTTTAAAAGAGGAGTGTCACATTTAGTAAGGGTTTGGTGGGTGCCAATGGGACATACCTGGAGGTCGGCAGCAGGCCTGGAGCTAGGGGCACAAGTGAGGCACTTGCCACAGGTGCCATCTAAAATAGGCACTGCTAGATGCACTACTGCATATATATGTGTTAAGATATGCTATGAATTTGGCACTGTGACAAGATTTTGCCTCAGGCATCACAAACACTAGCACTATTTATGGTTGCAGGGTAAGTGTGATATCAGGGCACCACAGCGATCGCACATTACAAGTGCCTGGATGGAAGCCTTACTTTGATTGTAATTACTTTTGATTGTAATTGTTTATTTGAATTACAATCAAAGTAATTCGAATTACTTTGATTGTAATTGTTTAGAGATGCCATCATGTCTATATTACCTGTCTGCACGTGCAGCACAGTGGTATCATCACTGTCCTCCCTCCCCAAATCCCGTCGATGACACGAGGAACTTTAATGGGCTTCTTTTACTCCGTGGCTGAGTTAGTCGGTCTCATGCATAGATAGCAAGGTTTTCCCCCCAAGAAACTGGGGTTTTTCATCCAGCAAAATGGGCAAATCGACCAGAGAACACACACAATTTACAGACAAAATTCATATATGGGTATATATTAGAAATAGTGACCCTAATATAATAATTTGATTGTCTGTACTACCTGTTCCCCTCAACAGAACCATAAACTAATAGCATATGGAACTGTCATTGGCCAAAAACATTGCTGACACAAGGAGTATGGAGCCAACAAAGTGGTTTTTACCACTTTGTTGGCTCCATTCCCCTTGTGTCAGCAGTTATAGAGGTGTACCATAGAATAATGATGAAATGGGGAGACGAGAAACTCCAGACAAGTATAAAGGACATTTATAGGGGTTGCATGACAATTACTAAAATAGTTACATTACAAAAGTTGATACAAAATGCTTGAAAATATGGTCACATGATATCAGTAAGGCATATGATCCCCTCCAACAGCTAACAGGTCTGACAGCAGTGAACCATGCTTGATATAAGGATGTCTAATAGATTCTGTGGCAACAAATCCCATTCTTCCACCAGCACAGACCTTAGCTGACCGAGCGACCGAGGCGTTGGCTGTGGGATGCAATGTGACACCCAAGGGAGTCCCACACATGTTCAATTGGATTTGTCTGTGATAATGCCGGCCATGGCAGTTGTTGGATATCTTCAGTTTTAGGATATTCCTCCACTACTTGAGCTCTATGTGCAGTGGTGCTGTTGTGCATGAAAAGAAAATTTGGGCCAATCACACCCATAAAAAGTTGCACATAGGGTTTGAGGATCTGTTCTCAGTACTTCTGTGCAGTTATGATAACCCTGCCAAAAACATGGAGGGGGTGCAGCCATTGATCATTATTCAGCCCCACATGAGAACACAGCCTCCACCATGTGTCATTTTCTATGGTAACCCTGCCAAAAACAGGAAGAAGCAGCCATTGATCATTATTCAGCCCCACATGAAAACACAGCCTCAACCATATGTCCTTTTTTCTGATATTGGATAGTACCTCGTTGCTCATTGTCTCCAGATGAAATAATGTCTAGAATCTGGTTTTAGGCTAAAGTGAGACTCATCAGAGAACGGAACTGTACCCCATGTCAGGGCTCTAAGTCACATGTTCATGGTATTAGTTTCGATGAGCTGTACAGTGGCTTAGAGTTAACGAGATACAAACGATTGGCTTCCTTGTGTAGAATCCACTTGAATTGAGCCTTATTAATGCAGTCCAGTGGGAAATGTTTTCATGTGACTGCAGCAACTTCAAGAGACAGTTGATTACAGGACGTTTGTCTTGCTGTTAGAGCCAGATAGCAGTCTGTTGCGGGTGACGTAGCCCTTAAGTAACTTTAGCTAGCTCTTCTTGTAATGGTTCCTGTCTCCTGAAACTGCTTCCATAGTGCTGAGACGATATTTCCTGACACATTAAGCCAATGTGCTGCCACCTCTGCAGCAGCAGTATTTCCTTCTGCCATCATTTCGGCTGCCCTTCTGAGTATAGCAGCTTCTTAGCAGAACTCCATGCAATAAAATTAGCTTTAGAAAATATGAATCTCTACCAAGCTGTAAAATACATAATAATACATGGACTCTCTGAGCTCAATCACAGCAATGCAAAACTCTTCCTACAAGGTTCACCGTGTTAAATCAAATCAGAAGTCTCCTATTGCAAATTGAAGAAAGTAGTAGTGGCATGTGATGCAAGGAAGCAAGTGTATGAGCTTATGCAGCATCAGCCAAAAAAAAAAAAAAAAAAATCACACCATTACCTCCAAATGCCTGTCCAGTTCCTCCTTAAATTTATTTAACCTATCAACTTCCACAACGACAGATGGAAGTTTCTTCCAGCAATCAACCACCTGCTGGCTAAAGGCAAATTTCCGCACCACATCTATTCTACATGTCTTTTCTTAATTTGAATTTATGCCCCCTTAGGTTCGTAATTTGAACAAGTGGAAGGATCCCATCAGAATTCAGAATGCTCAACCCATTCAAGGCCTTATACACCTCAATCAGATCACCGCGCAGGTGCCTAGTCTCCAGCCACTGCAATTTGCAGAACTTAAGCCTCAAAGAATCATCTAAATGATGATGATGTGCATTCCTGAGTATTGGGGATCCCACTGAGAAAGCCAAAAAACAGGAATAAGTGATGTGGTTGCAACCCATATTTTTACAAGCACAAAGAATTTGCATAATGTGCGGGCGCCTCTGTAGCCAGGAGGGCAGGAGCAGCAGTGCGTTGCACACGCTTCTTGATTAGACTGGGGTTCGAGCCCGTAACCACCAAATGCGGAGGATGCGGAAAGGTCAGGGAATGACCACCGCATATCCCCGGAGCAATATGGCCTTAGTTGCTAATGCTCCTAAAAAACAAATAACAACAACAGCATAATGTGCGGCTTTGTAAGGTGATAGATCGATTTCTATTGGGTATTCAGAATTTGCATGCAAGAATGCCTATAATTATTAGCTATATGGTGCTGTTTGTTTGTTTGTTATTTGGTTTTTAGGAGCATTAGCAACTAAGGCCATATTGCTCCGTGAACATGCGGTGGTCATTCCTGACCTTTCCGCATCCTCCGTATTTGGTGGTGACGGGCTCGAACCCCGGTCTAATCAAGAAGCGTGTGCTACTCACTGCTGCTCCTTCCCACCTGGCTACGGAGGCGCCTATATGGTGCAAGTAAGCCTGAGGCTTATGCTGCACAGGCCAAAAAAAATTTCCCAAGTTACCCTGAGAGAGAGGGAGAGAGTCAAAAGTAGAAGGGAATCACCAAGAAAGAGAAGAATGATGATATCCAGCTCAGGACCCTGGGTGTGCCAAGCCCATACTCACCAGATGTGAGCCCCTGGGGTTATATCAAATATTCGCTTACGGTGACACTGTTCACAATAAAATATTCATGAAAAACATTTTGTTCCATTAATTTTGTCCAGCAGTGTAGAAATATTTGTTGAGCTATCCCAAACTTCATTAAAATCAGACAAACAGAAATCTGGCAATTATTATATATTTTTCTAAACAATTTTTATAGAAAAAAGAAATTTGTAGATTAAATATAGCTTATACTTCATTATTGTTAGCTTTAGACAGTCCATGCACACTTCGCATGTATGTATTGATAAGAAGATAACTATATACTTTTATCTTTTAAATACAGAAAAAGAAAATAATTCAATTACTTTAAAAAAAAAATAGAATGTGTCTGTAATGCAATGTATACATTTCTTAGCTTGTAATGGAAGTCTGTAATGGGATGTTCAGAGATTATTACGATGTTCCCAGCATGTTTAATGAGACATGCTGGGAACATCGTAGACATGCTGACTGATCTTAAAAGCTTAGAAGGGACCAATGGGTCCCTTCTAAGCTTTTAAGATCAGTCTTAGCCTCCTCTGTCACCCATCAACCACAGAAATCTATTCATATAAATGAAAGTATCTTTTGCATTTTACTCTAGAATGAAAAGTTGGAGTGAGGCTTAATTTTCAACCTATGGTCTATTGTTGGTCCTTAGGAAAATTTCATGTTCAGTTATAATTTAATAGCTCTCATTCCTTTCTCCCCCTCCATAAAAAATCACCATAAATAAGTATGTTTAGTATGTTTTCACATTAAACAACAACAAAAAAAAAATGCAGATTATTATGAAAACATTTTACCATATATTGTGCTGGTTCCTGGGATAGTTCTAAGTTCAATTCTGATAATATAGCATTCCCTGCCTAGTTTTTCCCTACAGAAATATTACTATAAATTTGGAATGCGAACTCTGATCCATTTCAAAATTCAATGCTTGCTTAATGTTTTGGGATCGTTGTAACAAATTTTCATGTCAGTGGATTGATGTATTTTTTATAAATCATGAATTATTACTATTTGCTAATGTGCCTGAAATGCAATGCACCACGTGCATTAACTTGTTATTAATGCATTTGCTGAAAGACCTAGAAAAATTGAACAGATGTTCTGAGAAGTGGCATTGAGATTTAACATTGATAAATGCAATGTACTGCACAAGGCAGGAGTAATCCAAGAATAACATACCAATTAGGTGGTATTTTCGTTCTCCACCAAAAGGGTGGCAATTTCATTTTCCATCATGCTCAGGATGGAGAAGAATGAAAGAGACCTAAGGATAATAATAGTCTGATGCGGAGGTCTCTGATCAATGCTGACAGGCTGCAGGGACAACTCAAGGGGTTATATTAAAGATATACAGGAATTTTGAGAGCAGGAACACGAAGTATGTGTGCTTTGAATGATGATAGTTCAAGCATGACTGCTAAATATTTCATGTATTCTCTCTGTCTTATGAACTTCTCTTGACCATGTTGTTGTCCCTGAGTATAAACAGAAAATTTATTTATTTGAGATGATTATCCTGTTGTATATAGCAAAGGTAATGCTGCATCTTCAGTATGCATACAGCTGTCAAAGTGTGATTTTAGGAATAATGTGGATCTGTCGAAATGGGTGCAGGGAAGAGCAAGACAATTCAGGGATATAAAACAAAAGGGTACTCTTACCAAGAAAGACTTCAAATCTGCAAATTGTAGCATCTGCAAATGAGTGCTTGAAAGGAGCTGCAATTGAAGTGATCGATTATTATTCTGATGGTGTTCTAACTTGTGCCACACATAAAGGGACATAAATTTAAATTGAGAAAAAGATGGCTTACAGGATAATGTGCAAAAATTTGCTTTTAACCAGAGAGTAATTAATTGTGGGAACAAACTTCCATCTGACGTTGCGGAAGTGAATAATTTGAATAAATTCAAGGAAGGAATGGCCAGACAAATTATTAGAAGTGATGAACATATGATGTGGGTGTTTTTTTTTTTTTTTTTTCTTTGGCTCATGCTGTATAAGCTTGCTTCTTTGCATCATTTGCTGCTACCAACACTGCATTCTGTTCTGAGAAACCTTGCTTTACATAAACAGCTTCAACTTCTTGAATATCCACCAATAATTCTCCCAGTTAATGCTCCAAATGGATAAAAGAACATAATTAATTTCAATCTTTCTAAATCTCAATTCTGTCTTATTTATCACAAAAAAAGTGCCTACTCCTGTACTCATTTTCAGTGACACTCAGATTTACAGACAAGATCACATATCTCTATTAGGGGATTACCTTGACTTCTAATTTCCCAAATATTTTTTCATCTTATTTAGTAGAACTTTAAATTAGCATTAGCAAAGGCACATGATGCAAGAAAGCAAGCTTATATAGCATCAGCCAAAAAAAAAAAAAAAAAACCCCTTATTTCACCTATCCACTCGCTCCAAGTGTTTGTCAAGTTCTGCCTTGAATCTATTTAAGCTATCAACTTCTACAATGACAGATGGAAATTTGTTCCAGAAATCAACCACCTGCTGGCTAAAGGCAAACTTCTGCACATCTATCCTACAACCGTCTTTCCTCAACTTGAATTTATGCCCTCTCAGGCAATTATTCTGAGCAAGAGGAAGAATCCCATCTGCATTGAGCATGCTCAAACCATTCAAGGCTTTATATGCCTCAATCAGATCACCTCGCAGGGTTACCTACCACTGCATCAATAAAACATTTTTATTTTTTGCTCTCAGCATTACTTTTCTTCTAAATAGCTACTGAACATGTGCAAATCTGAAATGCTCCACCATGGAGTATTGTAGGGGGTTGTGCTCGCAAAACTTCTCTAAAGCTCCATGGCTCTGTTCAAAACAGGGCAGTCAGGTTAATTAATGACCCAGCTTTTGTGAAGTTCACTGTATGTCTCACAGATGTGCATTGTCTGCCGTGTGCCTTTTCTATATATACTTCTATGGACACTGTTCTGAATTGCCATCTGTAATTCCACTACTGTCTTCCAAACCAGTCCAAACACATGCCGCAACCAGTCAACATCCATTCACTGTCAAATTCCGAATTCACAGAACTAATCTTTTCCCTGTTCATTTATTCCTTATATTGCTGTTCTCTGGAATAACCTTTCAAATGTATTTTCTAAAAATCTACAGAACTTGATGTTTCAAGTATCTTCTGCTTTCTTGCCCTTTAACCTATGCATGGTATTAAGTACTGCAGGTTCTGTTTATACTCTGACAGACACAACTGTTAGATCAGATTTTACAATTAATCATTTCCACAATGAGTATAATCGTTAACTTCATTTAGAAATCATGCAGGCTTGAACCATGCCCACTGAAATGCATGTACATCTGCACTCTTTGTTTGGGGTTTCATAAAAAAAAGGATAATGTGATGGTCAGAGAAATGTGAATAGTACCTGCAGCCTGTCAAAGTATAATTAAATCAGATGTAGGGAAGCATGGTTTCTATAGGACAAATTATATTGTAACTCCTGTTCCAAATTTTATGAATACAGTTATAGAAGAAAAGTTGACTTTTTTAATTCATTTTAAAAATGTATTTTATAACTTAAAAAAAACAAACAAAAAAAAACTTATTTATTTAATTATAACTGTGACTTTGAATGGTCATCATATACAACTTACTACTGATAGGGCCGTCCTTATTTTTTGAATCTTATTCCTTGTTTTTTTCTCATGTCCTGTTTTTTTTTCTGCACAAATAAATATATATAATAATTTAATATATTTTTAATAAGAGATAACATAAATATCTTCGAGCACCTTTTTCAAGATTCAGCAACGTTTATTAGGATAAAATCTTTGAACATAAAATGAGTTATCAAGGCAGTGTACGATTTCCATAGATGTTTCATAGGCTCCAATGAAAAAAGTCCCGAGCTCTCCTTTTCCCTCAAATTCCTCTTTTCCATAACTTATTTCAGTGGTTTGGGACTCTATGTGATTTCTGGATATAGGGTAGCTGACTACGCCTCCCCAATTTTCCTACTGCAAGAGACAGTTGTCAATAGATCCATACAAGTAGTTGATGACCTTTGTACTCACACTAGCCAAAATCTTTATTTTTTTTTTTTTTTAGGAGTATATTGTTCAACTAAAATTATTCTTCTAAATGCACTGAAGATGACAGTTAACGTTTCAATAACCAGATACATCATTTAAGCCCTTTTACAAAGAAGGATCATAATTTCATATTTATTATTAAAATAAATTTTAATATTTTAATTAAAATTTTATAGTTTTTAAATTATTCTTAATTGCATGCAAAATACTTGTCTTTTTTCTTCTTTACTATAGGATCAATTAATGTTTAAGAAACAACAATCCAGGTAAGCATGCAATATGTGTTTGTTTATTTATTTATATACATTCATTTGTTACATATGTGCATACTATATCAATGTATTGTTTTCTCAAATTTTTATGGTTGTTCAATTATTGTGAAATTTTAAGTATAGAAATATTCATATTATGCAATGAAATACAGTACTTCTCTTGCTGCTCTTTTTCAAGAATTCAAGTTAAATCTAAGAATTTTGTTTTCTAGAGTAATTGCAGAAGCACATTTGAGATTTTACCTCGACAGAAATTCTATAGAATATGTTTACAAGCCCAAGTATGAGGTAAGATAGGATCATTTTTAAAGTAGAATGAAGCTAAAATATTTGAAATGATATTAATGAAACTTTATTACCATGTCATGTGAGGGGGGGGGGATGTACTAGATGCATACACTCAGGCTCTAGACTGAAAAGAACCCCAAATCCCAACAAGAGTGCCTCACAATCCAAGTATAGAGAATTTCTTGCCCATCCATTACTCCAACGTTAATTCTCACACACAGGCCCCCCTGAATACTAGGACCAACCTGGATGCCAGAGCAAGAGAATCAGATGTTTTTTAGTCTCTGGTTGTACAGTGGATGCAGTGTATCGTGATCACTTCATGATTCAGCTTAAGTGATGAAACAAGAATGTGACTGTTTAGCATTGGTTATTGATGCAAAGCAGGAAGGTGGAAGGACAGAAAGAAAATATTAAAGTCAAGAAATATAAATTATTTTAATTTCACTGTTCACTATTTCTTTGAGAAAGCCATAAATAAAAATAAAACTGTTGTAACATTTCTGGGGGCAGTTGGGGGAGGTGGAGAGGGAGAGAGAGAGAATCTTTATTGCAATTTCAAAATACAGAAATGCTAGAAATTACAGGGTAACCCTTCATGGCCAATAAGGTCAGGAAATCCATAAAAACCACTGAAAACAAAGAAAATATTAAAGTCAAGAATTAGAAAAGGGTTTATGCTCTACTCTAAAACAGTCAGATTGACAGGAGTACAGATGCAGTACTTTCTTTCATAGGTTAATGACACTGATAACCATACAAACTGTATGAAGAAACATTAGTAACTAGCCATGCAACACGTTGGAGTTCAAGAACAAATTGTAACCAATTCCACTGGAAATGTGTAAACCATGATAAGGCAAAGAAGGGATAATAATAACTGAAATACTAAATATATTTCTTGGCAAAATGTCAAAGAGTATGAAAAAGGCTGTTTAAGCAGGGGTAATGCATCTCCATCATTTCTACCACCCAGGTAGTATGCATGCATCGTTTTATTATATCTCATATTGTGAATACCTTCACAACAAGTTGCCTAGGTATTGCACTACTCTGAATAAGTAACACTTCTCTGGTAGAGAAGACTACTGTTACTTATTCTCAGATGGGCACCACACCCAGACGACCCCATTTCATAGCCGGTTGGCTTCATCATCGGTGGGTGGCAACTCGTGGAGGTATTCATAATATGAGATATAATAAAACGATGTATGCATATTACCTGGGTAGTAGAAATGATAGAGATGCATTACCCATGTTTAAACAGCCTTTTTCATAGTCTTTTGACATTTTGTCAAGAAATATATTTAGATTAAACCATGCACACCATCAAGCATCTCTCATATTGTGGAGTTATACTTCATAACTGTGTTGTCACTATTGCAACAGGTGTATCTGCCCACCCACCGATGATGAAACCAACCAGCTTCGAAACGGTGCCATCTGGGTGGTGGTGCCCATCTGAGAATAAGTAACAGTAGTCTTCTCTATCAGAGAAGTGTTACTTATTCGAAGTAGTGTAGTGCAATACCTAGGTGAAAGTATTTACAATATGAGATATATTAAAATGATGCATGCATACTACCTGGGTAGTAGAAATGATGGAGATGCATTACCCATGCCTAAACAACTGAAATACTGATTACAGCAAATGCTGTTTTTTCCAGATCAGATGTATTAGTGTATGTCTGATCTGGGCTTCACAAAAGTTATAACATTAAATGAATGTTAACATTATCCATGATCATAAGTGGTGTGCTCTGTACATTGTGAAAAACTCTTACAGTTAACCTTTGACTTTGGTCACATCTGACAATTGTGTTATTTTCTTTTTTTTTTTCTTATATCCTTCCATGAACCTTTCCTCCAATATTTTCTCTAAATGATTATTTTTTACAATTTTTTACAAGGACGTAGCCAAGTGGCCAGGAGCGTGAGTGCATAGCACGTGTTCCTTGATTGGACCGGGGTTCAAGTCCGTGACTGCTAAATACGATAAATATCTGTATTGATGATTTATTGTAAACTCTACTGATTTGGTTGTCGTGCCGGAGTATAAACAGAAAATTTAATTTAATTTTAAAATTTAGATATTAGCTGTTTAGTTGAAGAGCTTCAGATGTATACCAGATCACCAACCCAGTTTTTCATGCACATTAGTAATTTCACGTATATGCATAAACTGCCTTTTACATATTATCTGAACAAGTATTTTTTTTTGTTTTGTAAAATGTTCCATTTTGAACTAATGTTTAGTTGGCATCCAGTAGATGCCATGCATGATGGTTGGATTTTATGTGTATCCATCACGGAACATTCAGTTTTTTTTAATATCTATATACACTTCCAAAATAGAACCACTTACACTAATGAGCCAAAATGTTATGACCACCCCTGTCTCCACAAGTGAACACATCCCATGGCACCTAGCAGTAACATCACTGACCAGTGCAGCAAAAAAAATGATAGCATGGGTAATGCCTGTAATTCATCAGTATAAGCCCGTGCAATTGAGGAAAGGAAAGGACCTGATGGAGTTAGAACAGGGAATAATTTGTTGAGGTGGGAAGGTGGAGGCCAGCATCTCAGAAATCAATGGCATTGTTAGCTATTTGAGGGCTGCTGTGCTGAAGTTGTGGCAGGAATTATCTGAAGAGTAACACACAACCACCTAGTGTGCTGGGCTAGGGAGACCACCACTGGCTGACAGTCAAGGTGAACAGCAGTTCACACGTGCTGTCCAGGACAATAGATGGCTCAATTTTTAATAGACATTTATTTAACCTTCTGTCATTCACACTTGCATGGCAGCATCTGTATGAACTTGTTTTTTTGTTTCAATTATAAAAAATTAATATTTAAGTTTTTTTTTTTTTTACTGAATTTAATATGGTGATCAATGAATTGTGATTTGCTAAAACAAATTAAAAAATATCAAACAAAAATAAATAAGAGAAATAAATAAATAATAAAGTTTTTATAATATATTTTTTTAGAATTTAAGATCACTGACTTCCCCCCACAGATTTAAACCTAGATTAAATTAAATTTTTAAAATTAAATTTTCTGTTTATACTCTGGCACGACAACCAAGTCAGTAGAGTTTATAATAAATCGTCAATACAAGTCAAAATATTTATCATATTTAGTAGACACGGGCTTGAACCCGAGTCCACTCAAGCAATGCATGCTTATGCCCTCTCACTCCTGACCACTCGGCTATGTCAGGCCTGAAGTGGCAGCTGAGTTTCAATGCATGGCATTTGGTAGATGCAACGTGAATATATATCAGCTATTTCCATTCAGCCAGAAAATCAAAGCATACGGCAAGAAGGCACCATGTGGGAGGTAGATGCTTTTGCTCACGTGGTCTCTTAAATGTCAAAGAAAAATTTAATGTGTCATAATTCATAGTATATTGAAATGAAAACAGCAAATACTGTATAATCAGTTAGATGACAGCAGAGAAGGAGGAGAATTAAAGTTTTATCAGTTTTTATTTTATTTATTCATTATTTATTCATTATTTATTTCAATGAATAATGAATAAATAATTACTTTAATGTTTTAATGTAATTACTTTGGCATTTAATGAATAAATAAATACTATTATTAATTTATGTTTGTACATAAATTTTATAGTTTTTAGTTCTCAGAATTTATTTTTAGTATTATTATTACTTTGCAATAACTACAGCCAGCTGTGACTCAAGAATGGACACTGATGATTAATCTGGCTTTATCATATGTAGTTATATAAGAAATAATAATATTAATACATCCATTAATTACTGGTAATTTTAAAATACTTTTCTTTACTGATGTATATCAGTAATCCCTTACATTTTCCTTTTTTTTTTTTTTTTTTTTTACTCTAGCCAATTGAATTATTCAGCTATATTGGTGGCTACATTGGGATCTGGTTAGGAGTATCACTTGTTGCAGTATTTGATCTCTTGGAAAGCTTGTTATTGATAACAGTAGTTTCCTGCAGTCCCAGCAGAGTCATGAGGCTCTCAGATATGTAAGCATCTTATAGGAAATGGAAAAGCAAAAATAAGGTGTGTCAGGAAGCATAATGACAATAAGATATGAGAAAATGTAAACAAAAATGAAAATTTAAATATATACATCTGTTTTAAGCAAAAAAATTGAAGTTTAAGAAAGGAATGAAGAAAATGAGGTAGAGATACGCTTTCCTACTATATGCATGTTGACTGATGGTACCATTCAATCACTGTGATGCATGATTTTACAGGCTGATGCACTTATTTGTTGAAAAAACTGCCAATCAGTCTAAAATGCTATATTTAATTTATTAAAGTCCACAGCACTGTAATTTAAGTAAAGCTGCAACTTCTATTTATATTGTGGCATAACCAATAGGTGACAGGAGTTTATTACTATTCATTTTGAAAAGGAATATGATCATTAACCACAGTCACATGATCTTGAATCATGGTCAGCTGAAAAATGTGTGTTATTGCACTCCTGTGCTGATAACTTTGCAGAAGCAAAATGATTCATTTCTCGGTATATTTGTTCATAAGGCAAGTTAGTACATTTTTTTTTTTTATTTCCACATACCTCTTGAATATTAAAAGGTTTTGTTTCCTATATGTATTAATATTTCACTGAAATCTTTATATAAAGCACTGAATTATTTACTCACTGAAATGTGCCTTCATTTAAAAAAGGGAACACAAATTAAAATGCTCATTATGAATATTGACATTGCCAGAGTAACAGTAAAAAGGACCACTTTTGCTAAATAGGACAGCATAATAAAGTGATTGATTGCAATCAGATTCAGCCTACTAAGCACATAGCAGGAAAGCCAGCTTGTGAACAGCTGCCATAGTCCTATTCTTAAACTTCACAAAGAAATCTTCATCTGTTAACTTTGTTGGTAGGTAAATATTCATTTGCATTCTGAATAAGAAGCTGATAATGAACTTACATTTACATGTCATGAATTTACATTTTTACTGAAAAAAAAGTACCCCAAGGTGACATTGATATGCTGTTGTTGTTGTTGTTTTGGTTTTTAGGAGCATTAGCAACTATGGCCATATTGCTCCGGGATATGCGATGGTCATTCCCTGACCTTTCCGCATTTGGTGGTGACGGGCTCAAACCCTGGTCTAATCAAGAAGTGTGTGCTACGCACTGATGCTCCTTCCCACCTGGCTACGGAGGCACCTGTATTGATATGCCAAGTATTAGAATTGGCAAAGGATGGAGTGGAGCATCATAGCTTTTGTAGTATTGCATAAAGTATATCTTTCACTAATACTCGAAACTTAAGGAACAAACACACAAATGTAAATAAACAAAAACACTTTATTAGATTATGAAAATAGCATGGAGAGCAACAACAGAAAATCTGTGCAATTCATCATTTCTCTTCAGTGATGACACAAAAATATGCATTACTGAAAATACCTGTAAAACTGAAATGTGATGCCACTAATTGTATTGGAAATTTCCTTTTAAATTGTGTGCTCATTGGTTTTAGTTGCATTTCTACACCTCTCTCCATCAAATCATAGTTGTTGCACAGTTTTTTTCAATCATTTCATTGGCTGGTATGCTTATTCAGTAATGATGTTAAATTAATGTGTATATTATCAAAACAAATTGAATTTTATCTGCAGTTTGAGCTGATTCTCATTTTGCATGTGCTACAGCCAGGTTTGCACAATAAGTTCCAGTGGCATATTGATGGAAAATTTACTACATAAGAATATAACAATAATGAAGCTCATTATTGTTGCACACAATAATAAAAGTTAATCATAGAAAGAAATTTAACCAAGTGAGGTGTGCATGATCAACGAGACCCCAGACAGTATTTCAACAGTTTGTGCTCCATCTATTCTGTCCACACAGCTAATGTTCTTCATAGGTATTTTTGAGGAATGATTTCTCTGATCTCTCCACTGAAAACTCCAAAAATTCATGGATTAAGTTAAACCTAATTATATGCATTTGTTGAGTGGCATCTGTCACATACAATTATTGATAGCAAGCTGATTTTACTGATACTGTTTTCCTTCAATTAGTAAACCTCTCTGGCTTTGTGACATTGAAACGTTGCCTGGAATCAAATTGATGAGATGCTTCATGCAGCAGGTGCCTCTGTTATTGAGAGGTTAGTGTCCAGTTGCATGTGTTCATTGGAGCATGTGAGTTTTTCAGTTGCACTTAGCTTGTTGACAGGTCTAACTGAAGTTTTAATATCAAAAATTAATTAAAAAATGTTAAAATAATAAAAAAATAATACAAACAGTATAAAATAATATAAAAAATGGATTTTTCAGTTGTGTTCAAAAAAAATTGAAAACAAAGGCACACGAAAAAAAGTGAACAGTTATGAATTATTTTTTGCAGATTTTTCAAATTCCCACACATACAGAAGAAGATCAATCCTTTGTGTGATTGTTTAAGGTTAAAGACAGCTTAATCATGTCATATACCATATTCATCAGCAATGGAAAAGTGCATGCTCTGATTTTTATCTGGATTAGTTTTAACTTTTATTCCTCTGTTCAAGGAATCTCTTCAGACTGTTGGTCAAACATTTTCATGCAGTATGTTTGGATCTCCTCACCAATGGAATTTATTTTCATTGTGCAGCCACTGACTGTGCAACCGCTGGCTGCATTTATCAACCCCAATGTCAACACATGCATATTACACATCAAAGAGCAGATAAAATTTTTGGTTTTTTTCAGTGATTTAATGTTAATGGAATGCATTTAGGCATTTATAAAATAAAATCAAGCATTAATTATTGAATAAGCCCACCAGCTAATTAAATAATTGCACTATTAAAATTAATCAAAATATAAATATATCAAAATCAGGGCTGGATTTTGGTGTTCGTAGGTACTATGGTACTTTTATTCCGAAATGTGCTAAAAATAGGGGGGGGGATGTTTCTTCTATTTTAACACTGTTTGCAAATCACGTCAATTAACGTGACTCAAGTTTCAACTATAATAAATGATAAACCACCTTAATAGACTTCAATTTTTCTAGTTTCGAGAACAGTTGCTAGATAGCATATGCATATTGAATTGAAGCTCTTAGAGTTCATTGCCCATGCTTTCTCAGCTTGTTTTTTATTAGTCATGTGAAAAGAGTGAAGCCTGTTTTTTTTTTTAAATTTTTGCCTTCCTTCGTAGGCCCTAGGCACTGTGCCTGATGGGAAATCCGGCTCTGATCAAAATTGATTATTTGACAGCATTTGGTCCGCTAGGTGTGTATTGGGAAATGAAGTTGCTGAAGCAGTTTACAACATCACCTGTTCCAATTTTATTAAAATGGTATATCTTCAAAATGCAAATGTATACAATTTTCATATGCATGCTAACCTCATACATCTGATGTAGGAGGCAGGATAACATATTTATATGCATTTGCTAATGGGTTTAGGGGCATACATATTTCCTTTAAATTTATTCCAACAAAGATAACAGCTTAAGATGCACAATTTTATGTGTGTACATTTTCTCTTTTGCATGTCTTGTTACCAGATTTTTGCTTCTCTTTCTAATATACCATATTTTTGCACTAATATTGTGAACTTTTTAGTTCACTCTTCATGGCAACTGAAGTCTTCAAATAGAGTTCATATATTTTTAACCAATAAACATTGACATCAACAGTTTGGCAGTGGAATTTTGTGGAAGGAGGTCTGAAATCAAATCTATGGTGAATGAGCTGCAACCAATTCAGTGACCAGATGATACTTCTTTCGTGTTATGAATCTTAGTAATCAAGGTATGTTTATGTAAATTAACAATTATCTCATTTTTATTTTTATTCATGATTTTATGAATTCTTTGCACTTCTGATCTTTCTCTTGGCAGTTAATCTCTATGGCATTTTTTAAATAATATTAGTTTGATCCCTAAATTTTGATCCCTCTTTTTGTTTGATCCCTAAATAATCTCTTGTAGGAATATAATCAGTGCCTAACCAATATTTAACATATACAGGGCAATTACAATGTGCTTTGTAACTTCAGACATTTATAATTTTTTTTTTCACATACAAAATAAAATAAATGACATAACTTGTTTTTCAACCTTTGAGATGCTCAATATGGATTGGGAGATGTCTGCTGCAATAATGCAGCAGACATCCGAATGAAACTCAATTTCCTCTTTCTTTATGAAGTCTATCATATTGGTTGATTCCTATCCTTCAGTTCATTAATGATTTACAGAAATGGTGGTGATAAACTGCATTTTTGATGAAACACTCATGGAAGAAAATAAAGTTGGGTTAGACTTACTAAATATGAAAATTTCACTTGTAACAAGTAGTGGTGAGGCATGTTGTCTTGCTGAAAAATGATTTTTTCTTCCATACTGTTGTAGCTGGTTTGCATTAATAGAAATTTTTCAAGCATATCCAGATAAATTACATCTAAGGGTGTCCAACTTGTCAATTATTTCACATTGGGGCAGCCCACAACCATGAAGATGGTCTTAAGTGTTATATGTGCTACAAATTTATAAATAGCATGTTACAAAATGTAGTTTCACATTGGCTTTTGAAAGTATGAGTTTTTAGTAATATTTGATAATTTTTAGATTTTTTGCATTAATTATTAAATGTAAAAAAATTAAACTGTAGATACGAATGTTGAATAACAAAAATTAACTTCTTTTTATAAATATGCATAATTAACAATAAGGAACTGTTCTTATGGCCTACTTGCCATTAAATCGTGTAGCCATGCCCTTCAGTCTAATATTATTTGACCCCTATCTAAAACAAGTTGGCGGCACCTCCGTAGCCAGGTGCAGCAGTGCATAGCACATGGTTCGTGATTAGACCGGGGTTCGAGCCCATGACCACCAAATACGGAGGATGCATCCAGGGAATGATCACCTCATATCCCTGGAGCAATATGGCCTTAGTTGCTAATGCTCCTAAAAACAAAATAACAACAACAACAAAACAAGTTGGATACCCTTGCACTGCTTCAGTAACTGCTTCTACACTGGCGCCTCCGTAGCCAGGTGGGAAGGAGCAGCAGTGCGTAGCACACGCTTCTTGATTAGACCGGGGTTCGAGCCCGTCACCACCAAATATGGAGGATGCGGAAAGGTCAGGGAATGACCACCGCATATCCCGGAGCAATATGGCCTTAGTTGCTAATGCTCCTAAAAACCAAATAACAAATAACAAGCTTCTTCACTAATCAAGAAAGACCCATAAACTTTTGTTGAACATACAGAAAACATTAACTTTACAACTATCATGCATCTGTTCCAGATACTCATTAGATCTTTCACTGCTCCATACTCTTCTGAGCGATGGCAGGCATATTTTAGTTAAGGCTCTCAAAAGGCCTCTAATACTGCAAAAATCTTATGTATTTAAAATTTAAGTAATAAATGAGAATATACATATATAATTCTACTTGAAATTAATGCTTTACTACGTACGGTCACAGAAAATTACAAAAAAAAAAAGTGTCATTTTGGCATCCCCCCCCCCAATGTATTCTTCCTGTTCCTTGATTTGGCAAAAAATATTTCAACTTTGGGATCCATGAGTGTGCCTGTGATTGTGAAAATGCACCACTGATTGTGAATGTTGATTTCTTACTAATATGGTTGATTGCTGGAACAAACTTCCATCTGTTGTTGCGGAAATTGACAGCTTAAATAAATTCAAGGCTGAACTAGACAAACTTTTGGAGTGAATGGATGGGTGAAATGTGGAGGTTTTTTTTTTTTTTTTTTGGCTGATGCTATATAAGCTTGCTTTCTTGCATCATATGCCTCTACCAGTGCTGATGCTAATGCTAACATGTCTCAAATGCTTTAGAGAACTGAATCAGATCATGCCAACTATCTCTTGAAACCCTCCATTAATATTAACATTGGCAACATGACAAGAAAGCCAAGCATATACAGCAGCACCAAAAAAAAAATATTCATTTCATTTGCTCATTTTTTCTAATAGTTTGTCCAAACCTTCTTTAAATTTATTCAAATTACCCACTTTCACAACACTAGGTAGAAGTTTAATTGATGATTGAGTACTGTTTTGCTGAATGCAGATTTCTGCTGTATCCATACTTGTTCAATTTAAATTTATGTCCCCGTGTATGTGTATGCATGTCATCTGAAAAAGAGTAAATATGTCATCAGTACTTACTTTACTTAACCCTTTTAAAGCCTTACATACTTCATTTAGGTCACTACACAGATGCCTAATTTCCAGAAACTGCAATTTATGGAGCCTCAGTCTTTTTTAATAAGTATATATCATTTTGTGCCCCCCTCACTAATCTTGTTGTTGCAGTTCTCAGCATCCTTTACAACAGATCTATGTCCTTCTGGCACACTATGGCCATAGTTGCCGATGCACCTAAGAAATCTGTAAATCAACCAACCAATCTATGTCCTTCCTAAAATTAGGTGATTTCCAAACCTCCTGAGTATTCCAAATATGGCTTGATTATTGTCCTGTATAATGGGTTAATCACACCATTCTAAGATCTACTTTTATAAAAGAGTGGAATTTATTGTTGGGATGATCATACTATTAAATGCCTGAATTATGCAAAACTATTACATCACCTTTGGATAGTACTGATCTCATGATTATGATAGATAAAATTTGGACTGACAGCTGTTGTTATTTGTTTAGCCAGTTGCTGTCACTCCAAAATAAAAAAAAAAAAAATTAAATTAATTTAAATTGCATATCATATAAATTTGGAAAGTGAGCATGTTTCCTAAGCATCATAAATTAGAAATGGAGGGTGGGAATACTCACTGTAATAAAAGTTTGATGCACAGTTTGAATAATATTATCTGTCAGTTGTGACCAAGGACAAACAATGAGGAGTTTGTTTATGAAGGAACCATCTAATAATATCAAAGTTAAGTTTTTTCTTTTAATTTGTAAAGAAAAAAAAATTAATTTGTAAGGTTTTATTAATTCACTTAACTTAAAACAATTGAGAGCCAGTTAAAATGAAACAGAAATAATATTAGATATGTCTGATGAAAAAATTATTTCTTTTTGTTTAGGTGGAGAAGTGCTAGTCATTATATATGTGAACTGTTCACTCAACAGCTATAAAGAAAGATATTCATTTAATGTCTAGTCATCACAAGTCAAAGAGAAAAAAAATATGAGACAGAGAGAGAGCACACAAAATATCAGTTGTCTACTCCAAAGTAATAGTATTCTGACACTTATGTTCATTTTCCCCTTTTTTAAAGAGAATTAAAGTATTTTTTACTTTATAAATGTTTACCTGATTTTATTTAAATTAAAAAATCATTTTATCCTTTTCTATAATGACCAATTTAATTAAATGCATAAATTGAATTTTCATTAATTTCTCATTTCACCACTTTCAGATTGCAACATACACAGCAAAAATGCAAAAAAATAAAAATAAATAAATAAATAATTACACAAAATGAATTTGGCATTTTATTTTTTGAAAATACAATACAATTTTATATAACAGCAGGTATCAAAAGTATCACACTCAGATAAGTGATAAATTTCCCAATCCACACTCATTTGGCTACGTGCTCAATATTCCCACATGAGACAATTTTGTCATTAGGCATTTGTTTACTATACTATGAGTACAAAAATAACTAAACAGTGGAAGTCTTATAAGGTCTGCAATACAAAGGATCCAAATAGTAGTAGAATTATCATATTTCAGTAAAAAGAGCTTAAAAAGTTACACGAAAAAGGTTTAAATACATTAAAAATTAGCATATGTTTTCTACACTTTGCTGTCTTTAAAAATCGTGCTAGGCACTAATGGTGGTGCATATTCTTATAAGTTTATAACACTTTGCAAAGGTGCATTACTACTTATCTATAGTACAATACTAAGGCCTTAAAATATTAATACAGTGCAACTCATCTCCTGCACAATAATATTTACATCATTTTACATAAACATTTATACATACATTTTTACATAAACATTCATTTTATAAACATTTGCTAAAAATATGTGATTTTTTTCTAGAAAATTGCTTATTTCTTTCTTTTCTTTACTTCAAATAATAAACAACGGTTATGTACAGATCAATTATTCTTTTTATTTAGTAGATATTTAATCATCCATTCCATTAGTGTTTCCCCAATTCCAGTAAACTGGTATTGTCTAGTATACATTACTCCCCAGTGCAGAAAGGAATCTTGTATCCTCAGAACTGTGACATTTGTAAAGATGCAGTAGCACTGCTGCATATTTAGATTGCTTTTGCATATGCATTATACAACAGCTTGGAAAGCAAGATGTCAGGGAGTTTAACACCTAGTAGGTATCCTCATCACAGATGGACTGGGTTAAAAATTGTTACCGGGGAAAAAAAATAGAATGCATCAGAGCTCAGAGCGTAATATTGAAAATCACACTGATCATCCTCCACCTTCCAGCCCACCGGAGTTTCCCCCGGTAGGTCTTATGGCCAGTCCACCCTTGATCTTCATTGAACAAGCAAATACATGGGCTGTGTTAGATTAACTAAGAGTAAGGGCAAGGGCATATACACTAATGCTAAGAGTATAGTAAATGAAATTGATGAAATAGAAGTACTGGTCAAGTCATCACATGAAGACATTGTAGGGACATCAGTGACACTCACATATGTAAACACATACATTCAAACTATGCACTTCCATAACAACATGTGGCAACTGATGTTTAACATTGACAAATGTAACCCCAGCGAAATGTACCAACTGTGTGATACAGGAGGTCCTTGGTATCCGAGTCCCAGCAGTTACGAGGATTTGAAAATTAAAGAATTAAAGCTTTTTCCCTTGAGAAAATTGACCAAGCACTTGAATAATTTTTTGTCATAATGATCTTCTTTTGTAATAAAATAATGGGATAAGGTAAAGAAAGCCAACACGAGAAGGTGACTCCGTAGCCAGGTGGGAAGGAGCAGCAGTGCGTAGCACACGCTTCTTGATTAGACCGGGGTTCGAGCCCGTCACCACCAAATACGGAGGATGCGGAAAGCTCAGGGAATAACCACCACATATCCGGGAGCAATATGGCCTTAGTTGCCAATGCTCCTAAAAACCAAATCACAAACAAACAAACACCAACACGAGAATGATGAGAAACGTTGGATAAGTTATGCGTAAAATTAGTTTTCCGACATCAGACTCTAGCACTGCTTGCTCAGTAAACAGATGGTAGGTGTTATTGGTCTGGAGCCGAAATCGAGAAGGATATATTGATTGACAGGTAGACGTGGAAAACGAGGAAATGATTGGTGGTGGGCATGACAGATGACAAGCTACTGTGTAGTCATTGATTGGCATTATAATGTGTATTTATGAGTAAAGAATGATGCATAATAGTTTTGTGATGAATGGTAAACAGGTAATAGCAGCGATGAATCTTTTAAAGATGGAAGAAATTTGTAAGGAAAAATGGTTGATTTTTTGATGAAAACTAAATTAATAAAAGTTTCATTCTGTTAATTTTTCTGTTCTCTGTTATGTTTTTTCCTCATTATTAAAATCAGATTTTTGGAGTTCATGAATGTTTTTATTTTTCATTATATTTCGTAACCTGACCTTAAATGGTAAGTTAAGAAATAAGAGGAAAATAAAGAAAGATTCTTTATATATATATATATATATATACACATACTGAATAGCTATTGAGGTGTTGATTGACGTTATGATACGTGCGTATCCACACAAGTCTTTAAAAATAAAAGTACAGTAATAAAAAATTAATATTTTGTTAATAAACAATTTATGCAATAGTCCACCCATGATTCTATAGAAAAAAGGTTAGGTTACCCCCTCCATTTTTGGAGGGGTTCAAGGTCTCATGGGATTCAAGTGGAGGTAACCTGACCTTTTTTCACCATTAGGGCATATTATTGAACAAGAAAATAAAAATACAGTCATAAAAAAAATTATTTTTTTATGAATGTATTTCTAAATATGACTATGATTCTAAAGAAAAAGGTTAGGTTACCCCCACCATTCTGGAAGGGGTTCAAGCTCCCATGGGATTCACGTGGAGGTAACTTGACCTTTTTTCACCATTATGGAAAGTGTTCATTGGGGCATGTGCAATTAGGGCAAGTTATGATTAGTGATACTAAACCAATGTTATCGTGTGTTGTGTTTGCGTACCAATCGGCACATCATTTGCCACGCCTACCTGTCAATCAATATATTGTTCTCGACTTTGCTCCAAACTGGTAACACCTACCGTCTGTTTACCGGGCGAGCAGCATTAGAGTGCCGTATTGGGAAACTAATTTTCCGCGTACGTTATCCGATGTTTCTCGTTCTCGTGTTGGCTTTCTTTACCTTCGCCAAATAATGTTCCCATTTTTCAGTTCCTTCATCCATTTTTTACTATGTGCAAGTATATAATAACCATTACTATATAATATCGGTGTAGATACACAATATCTACTCAACCTTCACAACGAGCTGCCCATGTATTGCACTACTTCGAATAAGAAACACTTCACTTGCAATACCAGGGTACCTGCCCACCCACTGATGAAAAGCCAACTAGCTTTAAAATGGTGCTGTCTGGGTGGCGGCGCCCACTGAGAATAAGCAACAATAGTCTTCTCTATTTAGTGAAGCATTACTTATTCGAGGTAGTGCAATACACAAGCAACTCATGAAGGATGAGCACAATATGAGATACAGACGAAATGATGCTTTTCACACTACTATCATAGTTTTTCTTTAAGAGTTGACTGTGGTGTATCTACACTGATATTATATAGATATAGAATCTCAAACTCTTAAAATATTATGCCTAGTTGCATTTAGTTTTATTTAAATAATAAATATTGCGAAAATTGGTCCCTGTTTTAAGTGGAATATTCTGGAACCAATTATCCTTGGATAACGAGGATCCCCTGTACTACCTCAGGGTAGTGGAGAATGGAAAAGACTTGAGGGTAATTGTGTAGATATGAAGTTTTCTGAGCAGTGCAGATAGACTGACAGAGCAGTTCAGGGGGTCTTGAACTGCTCTGTCAGAAAATATCTGCACTGCTCAGAAAATATACAGGAATTTTTCTAGAAGGGATAAGGAGTTGATTATTTCCTTAGGCAATGGTCAGGCCACACCTTGAATACTGCATACAGGTCTGGAAACCTCATTTTAGGAATGATGTAGAGCTGCTGGAATGAGTACAGAGAAGAGCAATGAGATTGGTGAGGGGAACAAAGGGGTGCTCTTAAAAAGAAAGTCTTCAGTTCTGCAAATTGCAGTGTATGGAGACTAGACACCTGTGAGGTGATCTGATTGAGGTATATATGACTTGAGCTTGCCCAAATCATATACACCTCCAATCTAATGGTTTGAGAAAACTCATTGCTGATGGGATTCTTCCTCCTTAAATTATGCAGTTGATGGGGCATAGATTCAAATTGATGGAAGACAGTTATAGAATAGATGTGTAGAAATTTGCCTTCAGCCAGCAAGTGGTTGATTTCTGGAAAAAACTTCCATCTGTCATTGTGGAAGTTGATAGCTTAAATAACTTCAAGGAAGAACTGGACAAGCTTTTGGACTAATATGGATGGGTGAAATGGGAAATTTTTTTTTTTTTTTTAATATGGCTGATGCTGTATAAGCTTGTGTTTCTTGCATTATGTGTTACTACTATACTAATACTAATGTCAGTTTTGGGGGATCAAGTACAAAGATGAAGTAATTCTATCCATAGCATCAAAGTCTTTAGTTGGTAACCCCACTCCCACATTTGCTTCACAGAATGCGTATCCTCTCTCTCTCTTGCTATATATATATGAGTTGCCTTTAGCCAAATAATGTTGTTCGAGGCACATTTTACTACAATAATTTTTCTTAACCTGGGAGCAGTGGTAGTAGTGCAAAACTTATTGCACAAATGGTAGCAAGGTAGTCTGCGCAGGAATCGTAAGGAGGAAGTTGTTCTTGCCCGGACCCGCATAGGACACAGTCATTTGACTCATTCGTTTTTGCTGAGGGCTGATGACCCTCCTATGTGTCAGTCCTGCGGCACAGTTTTAACTATCAGACACCTTTTAATCGATTGTCCAAATTTTAGGAATATCCGTTTTACCGCTTTTAATCATCTGACTGAGCCTTATACACTCAGTCAGATTTTATCCGACAATGACCATGTGTCTGCTGTCTTTAGCTATTTTAAATTAATAAAAGTTTTTAATTGTATCTGAAATGTATACGTTATTGTTATTTCTTTATTAATTTATTTTTTAGCTATTTGTTATTATATACCATGACGCGGTGGCCTAACCAATTAGGTCACCGAGAGCTTAAATTTTTATGGTACCTCTTCTTGGCGCATTATAGCCTCAGCTGCTGATGCGCCAATAAAACACAAACAAACAAACAAACAAACAAAGCAAGGCACCTGAACAGATACCAATTTTCTTTTTGATTTTTGGAAAAATCTTTTGGGTGATTTTGAATTTTGCTTAGACAATACTAATATTTCATCTATCACTCAAAACCGTATTTAATATAACTTTGTTTTTTAATAAAAAATTAAATATTTAAAAATTTTGCTTATTATGTGTACAAAAACACATAGTATAGAAATTACAAAATATATTACGCAAAAAATATATAAATACAAAATAGATTAGTCACTATTCTTCATTTCCATTTTAGAATTTATTTCAAATTTGGTGTGCTTCACATCATGCTATGTATCTTGCTTCCTGAGTCCATCTTGAGTGAATTATTGTGTTTCCTTTCCACAAAAGCAGTAACAGATCTTTCAAAAACACTTGCGTGAGACCACAGATTTTTTCTTCACTCGTGGGAGTGGAAGGCAAGTAATCGTGAACTTAAAACAAACATATAATTTGAAACTTTGTAGCAATGCTACTCTTCATGGAGATGAAAAAAAAAAAAGTGTTGCATAAACTGTGGCACAGCACCTTACAGGCAATCACATTTAATTACTCCATGAAAACTGCAAAAAAAGAAATAGGAACTGTTGCACCAAAAATTTGATTATATTTAGGAAACTAGAAAAAATTTAATTTTTTTTATCATTAATTAAAGGGTGACACAGTAGTATTATTTCTGAGAGCAACCTGTGAGATCATCTGCATCACCACTACAGGGTTATGCGGAAACTTTTTGGAATTCTAAGTAACATCAAAGAATTCTGACAGTGCAAGAGTCATTACAATATCCAGCTTTTTTTCTAACTAGTATAAAACAAGGACAATATCAACAAGTAATATAAAAATGATAAAAATATTTTCTCTGTGTAAAAATAATTTCGCATCTTTTCTGGCAATGATTTAAAATTATTCTAAATTTATCAACTGGCCAGCATGGGAGAACTAAAAGAAATAAAAAATAACTACAAAGAAAAAACTTTTCTAGAAGTAGAAGAATGTATTTTAATAAATTTTGTACCATAATTCAATTTTGAGCAAATTGAAGTTCCAATTTCCTTGTAATTCTGCACTTATCCCACAGTAATCATCATCATGTGATCTCTTCTTCTTCATAACGAATGAGTCCGAACATTGTTCAAATTTCTTGTCAAAGATGGCAGTAACTAGATATTTGTCTCTTTTCTTGGTGGCAATTGGTAAAAATATTTGTGTTCCACATTCAGAAAAAGTGTATATTACTTCCACCGTAAAGTTAGTAAAGGATTTCAATATAACCGTGTTGCTTTTGTGTTTTTGATCTTTATCAGTTATGCATACAGTTATGAAACCGACTAGTAATGAATCATCCAGAATGTGTAATGTGAACGTAATCTTATTATCAGTAAGAGAGCAGTCTGGTGGGTTTTTAAAGATGTTATCAATATTTGGATTTCCAATGGTTTCTATTGATGAGCTTTCTTTATTGCTAAATATCTCAATACTCATCATTTCATATGGATGGTATTTCCTTGAATATTCCAACCTGCTTCCAATGGATGGTAGAGGTGTAAACTGAGTTTTAGGATTTAAGCTTTTACATAACAAAGGACCGATTTCATTAAATGTGTACAACTTTGTTTCTAAAACATAAGCAAGTTCCTTTGCAGACATGACACCAAATCGGATGTGAATCAACATATTCCTCAGGACAGTTGACATATTCTCTTTTGATTCCGCAACTCCTACCTTTGATAGGTAATTTAATCCCCATTTATAAAGCGCATGAAACAAAGAGTATTCTGACTTAACTGTCAATGTATCCCTTTTAAGGATGAAATTCACAGTATTTTCTTTACAATCTAAGAAATCTGATGACTTGATGATGGTTTCTGTATCTCTCTCAATCATATTCACACATTTGTAGATCACATCATTCATATTCATACGTTTGGCAAATTCATAAACTCTACATACACAATTGTTCTCAAGTGTTGTATGTTCCAACATAAATTCTTCACTTTTCTGTTTAAGGAATGGTATTTGATATTTCTCTGCAACATAACACACCTCCATGGCTATGTCTATTGATGGAATGGAAACCTCATCTGTGTATAGGTATCTGAAAAAAATATCAGTACCAGTGAATTAGGAATGGTAAAAACATAAGGATTTGATCAATTTCTTTTTTAAATAAAATTTTTTTATCATCTTATTATAATAAATTTCTTTTTGTACTTAATGGAGCCACCTATAGGCCAGAAGAGTTAATATCTTCATTATGGCATTTTCTGTATTATGGCACAGAAATGGTATATCATAGAAAGCAGGAAATAATGTGTAACGTAATAAGCTTACTGAACAAGTTAATAAAGTGACTTACGTGATCATAATCTGAAATGCTTCTGGTGTTATGTCGGGAACCAAGATCTCTTTCTTTTCCTGCAGTGGGCCATAAAACATAACTGCAAACACAGGGCTTCCAAGGGCAAGCAACAATTTATGTACCTCTGCCACTCTTTGGCATTCTCCTTCACCAACGAGGAAGGTTGCATCACAGAACTTCGGATCCTTTAACAAGGACTGCAGTTTTTCTTTTACTGTCAGCATGGATACCATTACCTGAGTCAAAAAAATAGTTTTTAGTAAATCAATTAAGTTTTAGAATTCTAAAGATTTATTATAAATATTTTTATTTCTGATATCTAATATCGAGCAGGAGCAGTTGATCACTGGTAGTTAGTTTGGTTTGTGATTAAATCACTTTACTGTGTTATATTTTTCTGTCCTGCATCTTAGGAAAGGTACTTATCTTCTAGTGCCATCAACATGCTTAGGCATTTGCTCGCTTTAGAATAGACATCATTATCAACGAGTCCACCTAATATTGCTAACACCATTTTCAATCGAATAACATCACCAAGAAGGCAAATCGGTAAAAACACAAAATGCCACTACTACAGCTGTTTTGTATCTTATTATAAATTGCATAATTATCTTACTAAATTGGCCAAATTGGATAGTGAGCAGCCCCTTAGTAACTCAGTGCCAAAGTGATGAATAACAGTGCTGAATCTAATTGGGCAGCCAAGTAGTGTGTGCACAACTTCTGCACACACTACTTGGAAATATAATGAAATTAGGTATCGGTATTCAAATATATTTTGTGTATTTCACTTTGTTCACAATATCTTTTACATATTGCATATGCACATCATTTCACTCAAGTTATTGACCACCTAGTGGCCAAACTCTTAGCAAACCACAGTCTTCTTTTCTCTTCCCGGTTTTTGCATATCACTTTAAATTTTTCTGCTATATTTAAAACTGCTTTCAACTCACTGATTACAAAATTCATCACACCACTATAAAATAAATAAATAAAATAAAATAAAATATTCCACCAGATTTAACCTTACAGTCAAAGGTTACTTAGCACACCCCAACTGTTTTAAATAATTTAGATTTATAGATATTTCTTATTTATAGGAAAGTGAGTGAGTTTTCATTTTCTAAATCCATGCATTAACCATTACAATTAACTCAGTTGTATTACCTCATTTTATAACCCCAGGGTTCACATCTGGTGAGTATGGGCTTGGCACACCCAGGGTCCTGAGCTGGATATGATCATTCTTCTCTTTCTTGGTGATTCCCTTCTATTTCTCTCTCTCTCTACTAGGATAACTCGGGAATTTTTTTTTTTTTTTTTTGGCTGGTGCACCATAAGCCTCAGGCTTCCTTGCACCATACAGCTAATAAAAATAATAATAACACAGGTAGTGTTGCATAGCCTGACAAGCCTCAGATTTTTACTTTTAATATTTGTGGAGGGAATGAGATTTTTTGAACTGTGACTTTTGCCACTAGATTACAATGCTTATTAATTTTATTTCCACATGCTTTTTAACATTAAAAAATAAAAAAGAAATAATAACACTGGGCAATAAAAAAGTTTCCCCCCCCATCCCTCAGCTTTTCTAAACCAACCAGCTTTGGCACTGATTTCAGATATCTTTTTTTTTTTTTTATCACATGTGGTTTTCATATTATGACTGCTGATAATATCAGTACAAGTTAAGATTTTCATTACAAAATGCCAGAGCTCACTCTTGTGCAACAGGCAACACAGTGGCAACCTTCAGGGCAGAATGCACAGGTCTCACAGGAACTAGTTATTGTCGGTGACTCTATTGTCAGGAAGATGGGAAATATGTCTGCCAGAGGCAAAGGTTGATAACGTTGTAGAGCGGAAAAAGGGCACAAAAGGTGATATAGTTGTACACGTTGGCACTAATGATATTAAGAGTAGGAGACCGGCGGAATTACTTAACAAGTACAGGTCACTGATGAAAAAAAGCCGTGAATTAGGGTTGAATTTGAAAGTGTCTGCAATTCTGCCCAGACACGATAGGAGGGAGTATATGATGAGAGCCCTGTCGATCAATTCGGCCCTGGAAAGATTGTGCAGGGCTCAAAGGGTAGAACTTTTTTCAGACTGGTCTGTACTTGTTAACAGGAGAGACTGCTTCTACAGGGATGGGATACACTTAAATAGAAAGGGTGCAAGAATGTTTCCTGATGCTATCGAGGCAGTGTTAGGTGGTTCGGAAAACTGCTAGATTGGGGGGATACAAGGACTAATAGATTAACAGTAGCCACTGGCAGAGGAGAAAGTGATTCTTGCACTGCTTCTATTGGAATGAGCAGCAGCCTGGAAAATAAGATGAAGGATATTACAGAGACTGCTGGGAATCATGGGGGTACAAGAAAACACATGGGTTGTGTTAGGGTGGCTAAGAGGAAGAGCAGGTGCATGTATACTTGCGTGTACACCAATGCTAGGAGTTTAGTAAATAAATTTGATGAATTTGAGTTTTTGCTCAAAACATCAAAGGCAGATATTGTTGGGATTTCAGAGAAGTGGTGTCACACAGATATAAGGAATGCAGCACTGGAATTTGGGGAGTACAATGTCTACAGAAAGGATAGACAGGATAGGAAGGGAGGAGTGGTTATGATATTAGTTAAGAAACACATAAAATCCAAGGAAGTGAAGCCAGTCGACATCACTGGACAGTGCAGTGTCGAGTCAGTTTGGTGTGACATAAACATTGGGAGATCAAAATTGAGAGTAGGAGTGTGCTATAGGCCTAATGACTCTGATGAGTATAATAAGAAACTGTACAGAGAAATAGAGTGGGCCAGTAAATCAGAGAGTCTTATAATGGGGGATTTTAATTTCCCAGATATTGACTGGAATTTGGTGGCTGGTCACTCACACACTAGCTAGGCTTTTGTGGATTTATTGGATGATTGTTTTCTACATCAGCATGTTCGGGAGGCAACTAGAGGGAGTAATACTCTTGATTTGATTATCAGTAGTGATTCTTCATGCATTAAGAATCTGCAAATAAATGAACCACTAGGTGGCAGTGATCACAGTGTTCTGAAGTGGGAGTTACTCAAAGAGGTAACTACCATTAGGGGTAAAGGGAAGGGGAATTGCTTTCGTAAAGGCGACTAGGATGGACTGAGACAGTATTTAAATTCTATACAGTGGGACCAACTGATGATGTTACCAACAGCAAATTCAAAATGGGAAGCATTCAAAGAATTTATCTTGCAAGCTAGTAGCTTTACATACCAACTAAGAAATATTGTTCAAGGTTTAGGCCTAAATGGATGTCAGATGAACTAATGAGGCATATGGCAGAGAAGAAAAATGCATGGGATATATACAAATTAACACGTGACACAGAAGCCTATGATAGATACAAGTTGATCTGTAACCAAGTTACAAAGGAGATTAGGCAGGCGAAGGCAGATTACGAGAGATCCTTGGCAAGGGATGCGAAGAAAAACAGCAAACAGTTCTTTACTTATGTAAACTCTAGAAGGAAGGGGATGAATCAGATTGGTCCACTTGATATCGATGGGTCAACTGTTGATGACCCTGCTCAGGTAGCTAACAAACTAAATGAATATTTTGCATCGACATTCACACATGAGGAGTTATTCAGTGAGGGGAATGCCAGAGGTGTATTCAACTCTAGCAGTAAGCTAGAGAATCTTGTAATAACTGAGAGTAAAGTGGAGGAGAAATTGTTGAAGATAAACACAAGAAAGGCACCTGGGGTGAATGGGATCTATCCAGTTATATTAAAGGAGGCAGCAAAGGAAGTAAGCAAACCCTTAGCCATAATTATGAGAGCTTCCTTGGACTCAGGGGAGGTACCTATGGACTGGAGATGTGCAAATGTGACCACAATTCACAAGGGAGGATCAAAGGCTGACACAAGTAATTATAGACCTGTGAGTTTAACTTCTGTTCCCGGAAAATTAATGGAGGCACTGGTTAAAGAAGCACTGCAGGATCATCTAGACAAGACTTCAGTTATAGCTCGGACACATCATGGTTTTGTTAAAGGGAAGTCTTGCCTGACCAATTTGATTGGATACTATGATGCAGTCACAAAAGAACTGGATGCAGGGAATAACTTTGATATTATATACTTGGATCTTAGAAAAGCTTTTGATACTGTTGCACATGGAAGACTGCTGCACAAATTGGAGCAGTGTGGCATT
Organism: Mastigoproctus giganteus; assembly: GCF_048544385.1. Lineage (NCBI taxonomy): Eukaryota > Metazoa > Arthropoda > Arachnida > Uropygi > Thelyphonidae > Mastigoproctus > Mastigoproctus giganteus. The sequence continues at coordinate 223,838,223 of NC_143584.1, forward strand.
GGAGGCAAATTGCAGCTATGGATAAAGGGGTGGTTGAGGGGGAGAAGACAGAGAGTAGTAATCAATGGACACTGCTCATCGTGGACTAATGTTATTAGTGGAGTCCCTCAGGGTTCAGTATTGGGTCCATTATTTTTTTCTGTATTTATAAATGATATTGATGATGGTATATCAAGCTTAATGTCCAAGTTTGCAGACTGTACGAAGGTTGGCAGGGTTGTCAAGGACACTACTGGCACTATGCTACTGCAACAGGATCTGGAAAGGTTGAGCAGATGGGCTGAGAGGTGGCAAATGAAGTTTAACATTGACAAATGTAAAGTACTACATATGGGAAACAGCAACCCCAGAGCATCGTATCAACTGTGTGGTACTACACTGACAGTGGTAGAGAATGAATGGGACCTGGGGGTGGTTGTGCAGGCAGATATGAAGTTCTCTGAGCAGTGCAGACGGGCTGCAAGAGTAGCTCATGGTGTATTGTCAATGATATATAGGAATTTTTCTAGCAGGGATAAGGAGGTGATTATTCCCTTGTATAAGGCAATGGTCAGGCCACACCTAGAGTACTGTATACAGGCCTGGAGGCCTCATTTCAAGAAGGATGTAGAGCTGCTGGAATGAGTAGAGAGAAGGCAACAAGATTAGTGAATGGAACAAAGGGATGCTCTTACGAAGAAAGGCTTAAGTTTTGTGAATTACAGTGTCTGGAGACTAGGCACCAGCGAGGTGATCTGATAGAGGTGTACAAAGCCTTGAATGGTTTGAGCATGCTCAATGCTGATGGGATTCTTCCTCTTGCTGAGAATAATCACCTGAGAGGGCATAAGTTCAAATTGAGGAAAGACAGATGTAGGATAGACGTGCGGAAATTTGCCTTTAGCCAGCGGGTGGTTGGTAGGTGGAACAGACTTTCATCCCTTGTCATGGAAGTTGATAGCCTAAATAAATTTATGCCTCAGCTGGACAGGTATTTCAAACGAACGGAGTGGTGAAATGGGAATGGTTTTTTTTTTTTTTTTTTTTATGTAATCCCCAAACACGAGCGGTATTAGAGCCTATAGTACGTAGTACTATAGGTTCACCCATCACCCTCAGTGAGCGATCAGAGAAAAAACTGGATAACCAATTACTAAAAATAGTTGGCAAACCATAAGATGGAAGTTTGCTTAAAACACTTTTATGCCAAACACAATTGAAAGCCTTTGAGATGTCAAAAGCAACTACTTGTGTTTCACCGAACCTTTCCATTGAATTAGTTCATAAATGGGTAACATAAGCCAGAATATCACCAGTGGATCGACAGTGACGGAAACCATACTGCTGATCGTTTATCAGACAGAAGGTTTTTAAGTAGTTTAAGAGTTAGTTAATTGATTTCTCAATTACTTTAGAAAGAGTAGAAGTAATTGCAATGGGACGATAATTCAATGGGAGGGATTTGTCACCCTTTTTAGGAACTGGCTGGATATGAGCAAATTTCCAAAAAGGAAAAACACCTTTGGAATAAGAAAGTGAAAAAAAAGGTGGTAAAAATAGGAGTACGTTCAGGAGTAAGCACAGTTTTTGAGAACAAGGGGAGAAATACCATCGGGACCTGGAGCTTTCCTAGCATCAAGATTCGACAAAATCCTTCTGACATCCTTTTGACGGAAAACCACAGGAGGCATTGAATGGAGCGTGTTGGGATTGGTGGGAGGTGTTTTACCAAGATCATTAATACGTGAGTTGGAAGAAAAATAGGATGCTAGCAGGTCAGCTTTATCCTTGGTCGAAGTCACAGCAGAACCATCTGGTTTGGACAGAGGTGGGAGCAGAGATGGGCAAAAGTTGCGGCCAATAGCTTTGGTAAAAGACCAGAAAGCTCGGCCCTAATGGGCAAGAAGCAAGTATTCTCCTCATAGCCGGTTCAAACTATAGATTGGACTGGTTAATAACTGCTTTTCAATTGTTGCGAGCTTTGGTGTAGGCAGAAAATGAAACTGAAGAATTAGAAATAAGCCGATTACGATATGCAACATTCTTCTCTTGAACAGCCTTAGCACATTTATTAGAAAACCAAGGTTTAGATAAAGGACGAGATTTTGAAGTAGAGTGTGGGATAAAGGATTCCATTCCTGCAAGAATAATTTTACTAACACGATCTGAGCAAACGTTGACATCAGAAGTTTTGAAACAGTAATCCGATCAAGGAAAAGAATAAAAGAAATCTCGCAGGTCATCCCATTTTGCATTCTTGTAATGCCAAACAACACGAGGTTGGGAATAGCCATGAGATAAAGGCTCCATTGGAGAAGAGACAATCAGCGTGTTGTGATCTGAAGTGCCTAAAGGACCTCTCACTTCGACCATGTACTTAGAAGGGTTGTTTGTGAGAAAAAGATCAAGCGTGTTGGCTGTATGATTAGGATTGTCCAGTATTCTTGTAGGTAAATGCACAATCTGTGCAAGGTCATTAGTAATTGCAAAAGCCTCAGTTTCTCGACTAGCTGGGTCGGTGTGACTAGAAAACAGAAGGCAGCTGGAGTTGTGAACATTAAAATCATCAAGGAAAATTACCTCACTGTTAGGAAAGTTGGACTGGAGAAAGTCAAGTTGCAAAGAGAGGAAGTGAAAGAGCTCCAAGTGATTAGTGGAGTTGGGAGAACGGTACAGCCAACAGATGAATTTGACGCAATGAGGTAGAGAGATTTTAAGCCAGAGAAGAACAAAGAGAGGAGATTCCAAATTGCCAAGTCTCTGACATGGAATATCAGAACGGACATACGCACAAGTACCACCTTTGAGGCGAAAGGAATCATACAGCGAATAATTTGAGCATCTGAGATGAGCTGTAGTTGAATCAACTGATAACTAAGGTTCTGTGAGAAACGGTACATGGGGTTTGGCAGACTGCAAGTGGAAATGGACAACGTTGAGATTAGATTTGAGACCACGTATATTTGTGAAATTAATTAGGAAGTGCTTGGGAGGTTTAGATCTTTTCGCAGATAAGCTTGCTCTATTAGTTTGACCATTCATGGTGTATTCAATAGTAAGAAAAAATGTGTGGGATTTTTGTATATGGCGTACCCATTGTAAGAATATTAGTATTAGCATTGGTAGAGGCATATGATGCAAGGAAATAAGCTTATGCAGCATCAGCCAAAATAAACAAAACTTCTATTTCACCCCTCCGTTCGTTCGAAATACCTGTCCAGCTGAGCCTTAAATTTATTTAGGCTATCAACTTCCACAACAAGGGATGGAAGTCTATTCCTCCAACCAACTACATGCTAGCTAAAAGCAAATTTCCGCACATCTATCCTACATCTGTATTTCCGCAATGTGAATTTATATCCTCTCAGGTGATTATTCTGAACAAGAGGAAGAATCCCATCGGCATTGAGTATGCTCAAACTTTTCAAGGCTTTATCAGATCACATCGCCGGTGCCTAGTCTCCAGGCACTGTAATTTGCAAAATTTAAGCCTTTCTTCCCAAGAGCAACCCTTTGTTCCATTCACTAATCTTGTTGTCCTTCTCTGTACTCGTTCCAGCAGCTCTACATCCTTCTTGAAATGAGGCCTCCAGACCTGTATACAGTACTCAAGGTGTGACCTGACCTTTGCCTTATTCAAGGGAATAATCACCTCCTTATCTTGGCTAGAAAAATTCCTGTATATCATTGACAAGACACCATGAGCTACTCTTGCAGCCAGTCTTCACTGCTCAGAGAACTTTATATCTGTTTCCACAATTACCCCCAGGTCCTTTTCATTGTCTAACACTGTCAGCGTAGTACCACGGAGTTGATACGTTGCTCTGGGGTTGCTGTTTCCCATGTGTAGTACTTTTCATTTGTCAATGTTAAACTTCATTTGCCACCTCTCAGCCCATCTGCTCAACCTTTCCAGATCCTGTTGCAGCAGCATAGCGTCAGTAGTGTCCTTATCAACCCTGCCAACCTTTGTATCGTCTGCAAACTTGGATATTAAGCTTGATATACCATCATAAATATCATTTATAAATACAGAAAACAATAATGGACCCAACACTGAGCCCCGAGGGACTCCACTAATAACATTAGTCCACGATGAGCAGTGTCCATTGATTACCACTCTCTGTCTTTTCCCCCTTAACCATCCCTTTATCCATAGCAGCAATTTTCCTCCAATGCCACACTGCTCCAATTTTTGCAGCAGTCTTCCATGTGCAACAGTATCAAAAGCCTTTCTAAGATCCAAGTATATAATATCAAAGCTATTCCCTGCATCCAGTTCTTTTGTGACTGCATCATAGTATCCAATCAAATTGGTCAGGCAAGACTTCCCCTTAACAAAACCATGCTGTGTCTGAGCTATAACTGAATTCTTGTCTAAATGATCCTGCAGCGCTTCTTTAACCAGTGCCTCCATTAATTTTCCGGGAACAGAAGTTAAACTCACAGGTCTGTAATTACTTGTGTCAGCCTTTGATCCTCCTTTGCGGATCGTCCTTGAGGATCCTCCTCATATACCCAGATCCTTGACATAACGTGGCCTCGATAATGCTCCCCGCATACACACTACTCAGACTCTCTCCAGTCATTATCTGGCAGAGTAGAGGTAGCAAGATTATACACTAGCTGATCCGGAAGCCTCCTAGAGAGTTACCAATAGGTGTAAGTGTGTGTTGTTGTCTTACGGCACCTGGGGTTTCCCCCATCTCCGCGTTGCTTTCATTGTGGTGAACCAATTCACTGGGAAATGCCAGAGATTTAAAAGTGTGTGGGATTTGTTCATGTGTTGTGTTCTGTACCATTGTTCATCTGGTCATTTAGCCGTTGGACCCCTATTTAGGCCCAACATTGTCCCCTTTACGCCCCGTGGAGGCAGACCAGGAACCCAGTAGCTGTAGATTCACTCTGGCAGGTCCTGCCGCTTAATTTCCTGGGATTTCGGCGGCTAGGACCTTAAATAAAAAAATTCAAAAAAAAAAAAAAAAAATATATATATATATATAAAATAAAAAAATAATAATAAAAACAAATAAATAAAATAAAAATAAAAACAAATAAATAAAATAAAATAAAATAATAATAATAAAAACAAATAAAATAAAAATAAAAACAAATAAATAAAATAAAAAATTTAAAAAATAATAAAAAATATAAAAATAAAACAAATAAATAAAGAAAAAATATGAATAAGTGAAAAATCTTCGCTATCGTAGGGGTAATATCGCTTTGGTTTGCTAGGCCGAGTTTTGGGCGTAAGGTAATTTTATCATGTTAAGATTTTGATGTGTGGGGCTTTCGCTATGATGAAGGTAGAGAGGGGAGGGACACCGAAGACTGGGAGGAAAAGACAGAAATATGGGGCCATTAGAGTAGATAGCCCCAGTTTTCAGTGGGGCATGCCACCAGAGTACAAGTTTGGGGGTGGAGGAGAGGGAACAAAAACGTCCCCTCCCCCCAAGGAAGTGGGAAAAATAGGTGAAGAGGGCTAGGCCGCTAGTTAGTACACCGGACCGAACCTGTACCAATAGGTTCGGTCCGGAGTACTAACTAGCGGCCGGCCTGCGAACACCGTTTTAGAGCTGTACCCTCGAAATGTAAGGAATATTGGATCTCGCCACGACATTCATCATAACCTCAAAAGTCATCAATCATACTGCATGATGGAAGATATAGGGAAGGGTTGACCAAAACTTAGCTTTAGAGATTAAACGTGGTTTCCACCACTTCAAGCCTCGAATAAGCAAAGTGGTGGTATTGCACCGGTTGATGAGAGTCATCTACCACCTAATACTGCCTGGTAATGCAGAGGGGCGGCATTCCTCCATATGGTGTTGGCGCTACACCTCGATCCCTGCTTACGTTGGTTCACACCTGGGTGGTCACCCACCATGTATAACCTCCATACACCTTGTGCATGGAGGTTATACCCAATATTACTAACAGTCCCACCATCGTGAAGGTGCAAATAGAGGATTTGGCTGTCACAGACCGTCCGGACTTCGCCGAAATTGGGTCCACTTGACTTGAGTGTCACCCGAATATCAATTTCATCAGCGTTTCAGACTCTCAGGTAGCAAATACCGCTTGTCTGACATATCTGAGAGAATGTCTGAGACAACCTCAAGGACCACAATATGCCTCTACTAATGCTAAAGTCAACTGGCTGTACATCCTTGGATTTTATGCGTTTCCTTATATCATAACCTATCCTCCTTTCATATCCTGTCTATGCTTTCTGTACACATTGTACTCCCCAAATTCCAATTCTGCATTCCTTATATCTGCGTGACACCACGTCTCTGATATCCCAACAATATCCGCCTTTGATGTTTTGATCAACACCTCAAATTCATCGAATTTATATTCCCAACTCCTAGCATTGGTGTACACGGAAGTATACATGCACCTGTTCCTATTCTTAGCTTCCCTAACCCAGCCCATGTGTTTATTTGTACCGAAATGACTCCCAGCAGCCTCTGAAATCCTCTGCACCTTGTTTCCCAGGCTGCTGCTCATTCCAATAGCATTTAATACTGCTAATAAAAATCACCAGTTTTATAATGGAGCAGGGGAGCAACACGAATTTGCATCGACATTCACACATGAGGATTTATTCAGCGAGGGGAATGCCAGAGGTGTATTCAACTCTAGCAGTAAGCTACAGAATCTTGAAATAACTGGGAGTAAAGTGGAGGAGAAACTATTGAAGATAAACACAAGAAAGGCACCCGGGGTGGATGGGATCTATCCAGTTATATTAAAGGAGGCAGCAAAGGAAGTAAGCAAACCCTTAGCCATAATTATGAGAGCTTCCTTGGACTCAGGGGAGGTACCCATAGACTGGAAATGTGCAAATGTGACCCCAATTCACAAAGGAGGATCAAAGGCTGACACAAGTAATTATAGACCTGTGAGCTTAACTTCTGTTCCAGGAAAATTAATGGAGGCACTGGTTAAAGAAGCACTGCAGGATCATTTAGACAAGACTTCAGTTATAGCTCAGACACAGCATGGTTTTGTTAAGGGGAAGTCTTGCCTGACCAATTTGATTGGATACTATGATGCAGTCACAAAAGAACTGGATGCAGGGAATAACTTTGATATTATATACTTGGATCTTAGAAAGGCTTTTGATACTGTTGCACATGGAAGACTGCTACACAAATTGGAGCAGTGTGACATTGGAGGCAAATTGTTGCTATGGATAAAGGGGTGGTTGAGGGGAGAAGACAGAGAGTGGTAATCAATGGACACTGCTCATCGTGGACTGATGTTATTAGTAGAGTCCCTCAGGGCTCAGTGTTGGGTCCATTATTGTTTTCTGTATTTATAAATGATATTGATGATGGTATATCGGGCTTAATGTCCAAGTTTGCAGACGATACAAAGGTTGGCAGGGTTGTCAAGGCCACTACTGACACTATGCTGCTGCAACAGGATCTGGAAAGGTTGAGCAGATGGGCTGAGAGGTGGCAAATGAAGTTTAACATTGACAAATGTAAAGTACTACACATGGGAAACAGCAACCCCAGAGCAACGTATCAACTCTGTGGTACTACAGTGACAGTGGTAGAGAATGAAAGGGACTTGGGGGTGGTTGTGCAGGCAGATATGAAGTTCTCTGAGCAGTGCAGACGGGCTGCAAGAGTAGCTCATGGAGTATTGTCAATGATATACAGGAATTTTTCCAGTAGGGATAAGGAGGTGATTATTCCATTGTATAAGGCGATGGTCAGGCCACACCTAGAGTACTGTATACAGGTCTGGAGGCCTCATTTCAAGAAGGATGTAGAGCTGCTGGAACGAGTACAGAGAAGGGCAACAAGATTAGTGAATGGAACAAAGGGGTGCTCTTACGAAGAAAGGCTTAAGTTTTGCAAATTACAGTGTCTGGAGACTAGGCACAAGCGAGGTGATCTGATAGAGGTGTATAAAGCCTTGAATGGTTTAAGCATGCTCAATGCTGATGGGATTCTTCCTCTAGCTCAGAAAAATCACCTGAGAGGGCATAAATTCAAATTGAGGAAAGACAGATGTAGGATAGACGTGCATAAATTTGCCTTTAGCCAGCGGGTGGTTGGTTGGTGGAACAGACTTCCATCCCTTGTGGTGGAGGTTGATAGCCTAAATAAGTTTAAGGCTCAGCTGGACAGGTATTTTGAACGAACAGAGGGGTGAAGTGGAAGTGGGTTTTTTTTTTTTTTTTGGCTGATGCTGCATAAGCTTGCTTTCTTGCATCAAATGCCTCTACTAATGCTAATGATTAGGCAGCAGAATCAAGTAAAGAATTCCCTTGTCATTTTAGAACCGACCTATGGAAAAAGGCAACACGTCGGAATCGACTTTTTTTTTTGATCAACTATTTGAAAGTTTTTAAATAGCTGAAATAAAAACAATTTCGTAGACATTCTAGCTAAACGTAATAGAAAAACATGTTCTAACCTGAATAAAATGCGCTATTATTGAACAAATCCAGCTGAAAGTACACAAAACACTGAAAACGAAACTGAATCTGTCATCGGTGAGGGCAGCGTAGCATCACGTGATCCATCTTTCTGGAAATTCGCTTCTAGGAAGATTGAAGGAGAGCGTTTTACGTATGTAGATCTAGGCAATTCCTGCTTACTTCGCTTTTATTGAAAATGAGTTTTAATGAGAACAGACAAGCCTTCTTGCCCCACTTATATATTCCACTTATTCTAAAACCAAAAACGCATATCAAAACCGAAACAATTTTTCGTCCTAGAGGTTAATGCTTACTCTGCGTGGTCACAGAACAAAAAATCTTAACTCTTTAATATGTGTTTCCGTCGGATCAGCGCTCCAGCACGTGAGCCTTTTTTTTTTTTTTTTTATCTGCGGATGCTGTTCACGTGACTTGTGTAACTAGATTCCATGAAACTGGAGTAGAAGGTCAGCTGGGTTTGTAAACAGCTTACTGCTCAATGATCTCCAGGAAAGCGATTATTATGATCGCATTGTTCACTTGTAAGCACTTATAAAACTAAATAAAAAATATACAAAATATAAGTTCAGATGAAATAACAGAAAATCTTAGAGAGAGACCGAATCAGCATGGGGTTATAATTTTTTATATACCTCGAATTTATTTCAAATTTTATACATACGTACACACCTTTTTTTGTGCTCCTTGCCTTTGGACTATGTATGTGAAACTGCGTTTAAATAAAAGGATGATTATGATGATAAGGGGCATGAAAGCTCCTAGGCGTTCACCAACCAGCAGCCCCAAATTCAAACCAGCCCTTTACTAAGGATATATATATATATTGTTTTTTTGTTTGTTTGTTTCGTTGCTCTTCTGTTTTTGGCGCCCCTAGCAAGAACGCTGCTAGCCCACACCTTAATCTCGCACTGTTTCGAATCCCACCAGCAGAATTGTGAAACTCACCTCATCGAACCTACAGACAGCTGAGGCTGGAAGTGGACGCAAGCCGAAGATGGACAGGTCCATAACTGGATGACGATGTCGAATAGAAAATTGAAAGTACTACACTGGTGTGCAAGACTTAAGGACCAGTAGCTTCTCATAGAAGTGGCCTGTAGCTTCTCGTAGGAGTGGCCTGGATATGGGAAAAGCATACCAAAGGAACCTCGTGAGGTACAGAAATGATGAAGGAAACAACACTGACACAACAGTTCAAGTCTAATGTCAACAAATAGCTTCTTTTGTCTTCTCAGCCTCCAACCCAAGCACGGTACTAAGTACTATAGGTTGTAATACCTCTCGTGTTTGGTGTTTTCATTAAAAAAAACAAAACAAAAACAATGGAAACAAAACGGTACAGAGAGACGGGGACTTTATTCAAAAATAGCAACGTAGCACTGGCTGCCATGATACAGATGCATCACTGCCAAAGATGGAACAAAGGGAAGAGGTGCTCCTCGGTAGGAGATATGGCCACCCCCTAATGTTGATGCAGGCTTTGCACCGCCTGTCCATACTTAATACAATGTTGTTGATGAGTTCTTGCGGTAATATCGCCCATTCCTCCGTCAGGGCCATCTTCAGCTAGTGAACCTTTCCTGGTGGGTGTGGACGTACTGCTAGGAGTCTCCCCAGAGCGTCCCATACGTGTTCGATGGGATTTAGACCGACGGAACGGGCATGCCAATCCATACGAACAATGACCTCACTTTCCAAAAGCATATCAACAGCTGCAGTGCGATGGGGTGTGGCTTACCCTTATTAATCTCAAATATTAGTAAAACAAACTCCAATTTTTAATTGAACAGATTGTAGCAACTTCATCAATGGCTAGAACCTTGTATTATTTCGAACTATAATTAATAGAAATTGTATTGTCTGATATTCATAAACATGGTTTTGTGCAACACATGCACGCAAGAAAACGATATTAAATTTAACTTTACATTTACCCTTAAAACTTCACTGGTTATGAGTTTTCGTCTCCACTACATACATTGACCGATGACTGAAACAATACTTAAAAGAAGTTATAAACTGAAAAATAAGCGTAAAGCCATCTTTTCTTTCAGTATTTTTAGACGAATTTAATTTCTGTTTTCTTTCGCAGTTTTCATTTAGCATCAGACGATCTGTCATAGATCGTCTGATGCTAATTATACACTAAGTGGCCAATTTATTAGGTATATTCATTCTTTTCACGAAATAGTGAGTATACCTAATAAAGTGGTCACTCAGTGCATAATAGTGTTTTATTTCTTATACAGTACACCCTCCTTTGACAGATCGTCCGCTAAATGAAAACTGCGAAAGAAATTAGAAATCAAATTCGTCTAAAAAATTGAAAGAAAAGGTGGCCTTACGCTGATGATTTTTCAGTTTATAACTTCCTTTAACTTCTTTTAAGTATTGTTTCAGTCATCGGTCGATATATGAATTTGGTGTGGAGATGGAAACTCATAACCAGTGAAGTTTTAAGGCTAAATGTAAAGTTAAATTTAATATCGTTTTCTTGGGTGCATGTGTTACACAAAATCATATTCATGACTGTCAGACAATACAAGTTCTATTAATTTTAACAAAATTCCCAATAATTCAAGGTATCAATATATTCTGGGTGTAGTAATCCACTGAATTGGAGTGTGATTTATTAATATCTGAGATTAATAAGAATAGGCTGAAAGAAAGAAGTCTGTCTTTCTTTGATCTTCAGTTATGTGTTGGCAGGAAGCTTTTAAGGTTCGGCTTAAATACTTCTTTTTTTGTTGTTGAATTGTAGGAGCATTAGCAACTAAGGCCATATATTGCTCCCTGTATACTGTCTGTAAATTGCGCGTGTTTTGTGGTCGATTTTCTGTTTGCTGGACGAAAAATCCACGCTGCCCTCGTCTGAGGTCGACTAACTCAGCTACGTAGTGAAAAAGCCCATTGAAATTCCTCACGTCATCGACGCGACTCGAACTCAGGTCTTTTCTACCCTGTTTGGGAAAGACGGCAATTCTACCAACTGTGGTACCCATGAGGGCAAACACTTCTTCTCCTTCATCGATCATGCAGACCGCTGAATTGCTGCATCTCCTAAGTCCAATCCCGCTACATCTGAGGCGTGATCATAAGCATTTGCAATTTGATATTCACTAGTGGATGAAAATTGCACACTATTTTAAAAAAGTTCTAGTTTTTTAGACGCTGCTTATAGACGCAAAAAACATAAAGACTTTTCCAAAAATAGCAGGTTGAATACCCAATGTAGATAACTTTCACAGAATTAGATAAGATTTTTCTAGAATATTGAATTGTGATAACAGAAGAGATAACAATGAACTCTCTTCATATCAGAACTGATTTAGAATTCACAAAAGCTAAGAAGATGCATCTACTTGTTTTGGCACAGGCATAAAAGGTAAATAGTACATTTTCCCTTTCCCTTTAATAGCCTTCAGCATTTATGCGTACTTAAATGTATCAAAGTGTACTTAGAGCAGCTATAAAGCAATAACTTTCTGATCAGAACATGGCTGACTCAATGATGGAGTATACTGGGAACGAACCTCTGGCCTTGCATTCAAATTTTATTAAGATTTTACTCTTTTAATTTTTATACTTTTTTGCTATGATGATTTTATTCTCGAATAAATTTATATACTAATATATTATACTTTATTTTGTTTATAATCTGGCATTATTCTTATAATTTCTCAGGTAACTAACCATGGCGCGAGTAGAAGAGAGACTCCAGTCTTTCTTAGTTAATGCACCCGTCTCTGATGTCACCTTTCTCGTTGGCGGGGAGGAAAATCAAACCACAGTAATGGCCAATAAGTCGTTACTTGCCCTTGGCAGTCCTGTGTTTGCAACCATGTTTTTCTGTTTTTCAGAAGAAGAAGGAGTTATAAAAGTTATTGACGTTACACCAGAAGCATTTCGTATAATGTTGAGGTGAGTTGTTTCACATTGTTTATTTTTGGAAATGCGACTTCTACATTTTATAAAAATACGAGGGACAGTCAGTAAGTCCCAAAAAACGAATAAATAAGCTGACCTGAACGTACCTTATTTTATTATTTAGTAATTAGTTAGTAATTTCCAGTGGAATCAATTTTACCCATCCTGGCTAAAATAATAGAAAGTTACGCAATATTAAATTATTCAAAAAAAATTTTAAATAGACAATAGACGTGGGTAATTTAATGTCATTTCTTTGGGCTTGTTCATTTTGTTTTGCAAGATTGCAAAATTTAATTAAGAAAAATAAAGATTTTTCTTAATTTAGCATTTGATTATTTCTTTCCTTAAATATAATGAGATTACTAATTTAATTTATTCCATATTTTGGATTTATATTCACTTTATTTCTCGTGTGTGGAAAAGTGATAATTTAGGAAAATTTTATAATTCTATAAAAATAGATTTTCAGCTATAACGATTCCCTTTTCATCACTTGTTCACTAAACTGCTTTCATTCAGATAGAAAATATTCATTTCACAATATCCAAGAGAGAAAAAGAAGTGGTAAAACCTTAAGCGATCCCTTTACCCTAAATTTCTAAACATTACGAATATTTTTAACTTCCTCCTCTTGCTTGAAGTGATTCAAATGAAAATCGCATCGGGCGAGATCAAGACATAGGTTGTTGAAGACGTTCCCATCCAGTGTTGGTGTCTTTGGTTGCACGCCCTTAATGCAGCCTTGCCTTGGCGTGTTATCGTGCAACAGCAGTACTGCAGGTCTCAATACCACATGCTGTATTCTACAATCTAAATTCCTAAGTTCTTTTCAGTAGCGTGCAAAATTCAAGGTGTCTTCAGGCTTTTGAAAATGCACAAGGACAAGAACGCCATGACAGACCCAAATAGCAGTCACCAATTCCACTATTGGTTTCTGTTTGAAAATGGGGGAATCAACGATATCCGGATAGCGATAATGGTCTAGCGCTTCGTCAATATGTATAACAACTGACGTCTTCTTAAGTAGCGCGGTTTTTAGAATTTCATAAACGATAGGACACAGATACTGTGTGCATTAAGTGATTAACACATGCAAACAGTATTCTGACCAACTTATAAACGAGATAACAACAAGATACCACTTATCGGCTTTTCAATGAGAAAGAATTGGTGCAACGATCGTGAAGACCAAGGGCATTGTTTAATATCCTTGGTCAGAATAGTATTGAAATTACTGAAGTAACCCATGCCTAACAGTTAGCATATTGGCTACGATTACAGTTCGACCACAGTGAGTGGAAAGTGTCTGGATAAGATTCTTCTTAAATGAAGTTGAGGAATACTTTTCTTTCAGACTAAAAGAACATTTTGATTTTATTTATTTATTTTTTTTACCCACAAAGTGTCACAGTTGATCTCAGATAAGGATGGTATTGTTTTCCAGCCAGGAAAATTGAGTTTTGCATTCCGCAAAGTGGTAAGTTAACCAGTTGGCTTAATTATGCAGTGACCCAGTTTCAGAAGGCGGCCATCGATTCTGGAAATATCCTAACACTGAATATAGTCCTCCTTGCTTTCTATAGGAAGGGGGTGTAAAATTATCATGCACTACAATGAACTAGGAATGTATTGTACTCCTAAAAAGTCTGACATAAAGTTGCAGTATTTTGTTCCTGTACTTCTTCGTACACTTCGTCCCTATGCTTCATTCTCTCGATGATCTCTAAATGCGTTTCATACTATGCAGTCCATTCGACTGCTTTCTCCATAGTGGTGCCCTAGCGAGTAGCCCAACGGATATAATCATTGTCCTCTCTACCGAATGGAAAAGGCCCTGGGTTCGAATCTCACCTTGACGCGAGCTATTTTTATGAGTATTTTTCTGCCTGCAGTTTGGTTTTTCAAACAAGAAAATCGATTACAGGCACAATAACACTGATGCCTCACAACCTTGGTTGCTTAGGCGCTTCGCGCACACTCCACTCCACACTTCCATAGCAATCCCGCTATGGGAGTGTGGAGTGGAGGGTGCATCAGTGACATCAGTTTATTGTTTATGAAACCGATGTCATTTATATTTCTGTATTGATACAGACGTACACAATGTTACCAACTGTCATTTAATTGATGTTGCTGAAGGTAATGGAGTTAATAACACCACTAACTGCAGCAACAGAAAATTTGAATGTCGACAGGTGGCTGAATGCCATAAGGCGATATGCGTAAAATGGTTTTAAAGACTTTTACCTGGAACACAATCAGTAATCCGGCCCTCTACAATGTAAAACGTTAAAGGTGAACTGTCAAGGTGACTGTGCCAGTTCCAGTTCGGGGACAAGAATCACTTGATCATTTGATATCATTCTGTCTACATGAACGTTTTTATTGTGCAATCCAGCTGACTCACCAATGTGCGTGTTGGTGATGACTGTTCACATAGTTATTAAAGGGTTGATGGTAAACTGCATGTCTGGATGGGTTATTACGAAGTAAACACAATACTTTATTGGAACAGTTCAACTATAGCTAATTTCCAACATGTTTTCAAACACAGTGTACTTTAAAAATATGTGCTATTTTTACTTAACTGATGCTGTTGTCTTCTTTCAGGTACCTTTATACAGGCAATGTTTTGTTACTATCAACAGATACAGCCATAGATGTGTGCTACACTGCAGAGAAATACGACATACCACATCTTAAAAAGAAGGCTGAAGATTATTTATTTGAACACCTCACAGTAGACAATGCTTGCGTTTGTGAAGTTTACGAATTTGCGAAACTTATGGATTTATATCGTGTGATGTACAAATGTCTACAGATTTTTGATGAGTACACGGAAACCATCATTGACTCATCTGATTTCTTAAATTGTCAAAAAGATACCGTGGAATTCATTCTGAGAAGGGACACATTGAGCGTTAAGTCAGAATATCGCCTATTTGATGCTGTGTACGAGTGGGGTTTAAATAACTTAATGAAATCAGGGGATGAATTTAATAAAAATAATTTGTTCTTTCTACTGGAGGAGTTGTTTAGGCATATCAGGTTTAGTTTGATGTCCACAGAAGAACGAGATAATGTTTTAAAAACAGGGTTATTCAGGTGTGAAAAAACAGGTGATTTGTTACACAGAATTTTAAATGATCGAAATGTTTCATCTATTGGAAGTAAATTTGGTTATCCAAGAAAATTTAGACCTTATGAGACTATGAACGTTATTTTAATTGAAAAAGAAAAAAGCAATTTACCAACAATTATTGAAAATTCAAACAGTGTAGAAAGCTCGACCAATTTTTGTATTGAACAGGATGACAAGATCTCTTTCACACTAGAAATGGTGGAAGGATGGTTGGTACTCAGTTATATTCAAGCAATTTGCGAAATTAAAACGTCTTCATTATCTGAAGACATTCTAGCTGATGAAGTCATCATAAAATCTCTTTCTTCAGAAACAGATGAAGTGAGATATGTATGGAATACTGGAATTCAGGAACTGATACCATTTCCAGTGAAAAAAGGACACAGATATCTAATTAGTGCAAGGTTCTCAAACAATTTCCAATGTTTGATGGCTTCCAGTATAAACAATAAAGTGCATAAGCAGAACAACTGTAAATTTAAATTTGAATTTGAAAGAAGCTGGAATGTCGATGAACTCAGTATTATATTATTCCATAAAAGTTAGTAACAGCAACAGCGAAATTAATATTAGAGAAGACGTTTTGTGATAAGTTACACTTGTTCTTGAATTTTTTTCCAGAATTTTTTATTTATCTCGAAATATAACTACGCACAATTTGTTAAAAAAGACATGATTTGAAATCATCTGTGATTTAATTTATTACCAGTACGAGTTTTCAATCGTGCGTATTCCACGTGTGTTAAGTGCCAAAGCAACTAAGACTGTGAGGCGTCAGTACATTGTGTCCGTAATTTGCATGTATTCTGTGGTTGATGCGCCTGTTTTCTGTACCCGCTTTTCCGGGAGGAAAAATCTATAATCCTCTCCTGAGACTGACTAATGAGCTACATTGCGAAAAGAACGCACAAAAATCTTTGTAATTATCGACTGGATTCGAACTCAGGCCTTTTCCACTTGGTGTGAGGAGGACAGTGTTATTCACTCAGGAATTATGTGTAGTTTGATTTATGCGTAGTATTATTTTAAAATCGTATGATTTGGTATACTTGTAGCATGATTTATCAGTCGTGAGGACTTTGATTTATTTGTAGCATCATTTTTTCGTTAATAAATGATTTTGTTTATTTGCATCATTTGTAATTATATGTCCTTTAATTTATTTGTAACATGATTTGCAAATATGCGTGATTTGATTTATTTGTTTCGTTATTTATAATCATGCAGGATTTGATTTATTTGTACTCTGCATCCTATATGCTATTTGTAATACGACTTCACCCAGCTTGAACCAAACATGATTTTCAATTGTACCATGATTTGAAATAAAATGTCCTGGAATTTATTCCAGGATCCAACCATGTGTCTGGTAATAATTGTGTGCCCATGAGTAGCACATAACCACAGCATGTGTAACAACATAAGTATAAACCGCGAAAGGATATATATAAGGGAGATTTATAGGGTTGTATGAAAATTACCATAAAAGTCACATTACAGCAGTCCATAGAAGATGCTCGAAAATATAGTCACATGACATCGTTACAGCGTATGATCCACTCCAATGGCTAAACAGGCCTGATAGTAGTGAACCATGCTCGACATAAGGGTGTCTATAAGATTCTGTGCAACAATTCCCATTCTTTTACCAGCGCAAACCTTAGTGCGCCAAGTGACTGAGGAGTTTGCTGTAATGCGACGCCTAAGGACGTCCCATATGTTCGATTGGATTTAAGTCTAGTGATCGTGCTGGCCACGGCACTCGTTGGATAGCTTCGGTTGCAAGATATTCCTCCTCCTCCACTTGAGCTCTATGTGCAGTCGCGTTGCCGTGAATGAAAAGAAAATCTGGGCCAACCGCCCCTAAAAAGTTGCATTTAGGGATCGAGGATCTGTTCTTGGTTACCGTATCCCTATCAAAAACATGAAGAGGGGTACACCCAGGGCCGGATTTACGCATAAGCTAGACAAGGTACAGCTTAGGGCCTCACATTACAAGGGGCCTCTGTATCAGTAGAGAAAAAATAAATAATGAACATCACCATACAAAAACATGAAAATTACTGTTGTTATTATACAATTTTTGCGTTCCTGCTTTTACTTGTAAAAAACAATTTATCGTAATATACTTTTGGTGGTTTATAATGCGCGCCTTTATATTTTTAAGCAAAAATGAATGAAAATAATGTCTTGTTTTATTATATTATTAATTTAATTGATATTATTGTTATTATTAACAATACAAAAATATCCGTTTTTTTTTAACGATTAATAAAAACGTATGTACGTATGTATTACTATACTGTATTAGCATTTCATATGCACCCGTTGATGACCACGAAACTCTATTAAACTAACATTTACTCAGTGAGGCAGGGCTCTTGAAAGTTATAGCTTAGGAGGCCACAACAACCTTAAATCCGGCCATGGGTACACCCATTGATCATTATTCCGTCCACACGAGAACACCGCCTTCGGCGTAAGTGTTCTTTTCCCTGATGTTGAAGAGATCGTACCACATTCCTCTTTGTCTCCAGATGAAATAATGTCTAGAATCTGTTTGTCGGCTAAAAAGAGACTCATAAGAGAAACTGAACTCTATCCCATTTGTCAGGGCTTCAAGTCACACGTGCATGGGACTGCGATGCTCTGCGGTGGTTTGGAGTTAATGGGATACAAACCAAGGACTTCCTTGGGGAAAGTTCACTTAAATTGAGCCTTCTTTATTCTTTACACAGTTCGGTTGGAAATGTCTTCACCTGCGGCTGTAACAACTTCACGAGACATTGTAAGGGTTCTGACTTGCTGTTAGAGCCAGATAATCGTCTCTTCTGGATGACGTAGCCCTCGGGCGACCTTTCCCAGCTCTTCTTGTAATGATTCCTGTCTCCTGAAACTGCTTCCATAGTGCCGAGATGACACTGCGTGACACATTAAGCAAAAGTGTCACCTCCGCTGATGACTGCCCAGCTTTTAGTCGTCCAACCGTCCTCCATCTCAAAGAATCATCTAAAGGACGATGACTTGCCATCTCGAGTATCTCACTGAGCAAGCCAAGAAACGAGACTCAAGTGATGTGGTTGCAACCCATATTTTTTATATGCATGAATATAATTTGCATAACGTGCAGCTCTTTAAGGTGGTAGATCAATTTCTATTGGATACTCGGAATTTGCATGGCAGGATGCCTATTTTTTCAAATATTCGCCTTAGACAGCACTGTTCACAATAAAGACTGGATGAAAAACATTTTGTTCTATTAATTTTTGTCGAGCAGTGTATTTTGTTCGGGTTAATGTATTATTATTATTTTTTTTTTTATCACAAGTTGAAGATAAAGAGTTAATATGCAAAAGAAAAATCAACAGACAACTGCAACGTGAGTAATGTTCACTTTAATCTGTTTTATATACATATAAAAATATTTATACACATCCAGAGACATAACAAGTGAAGTGATATTACAAGCCAACATACAGTTTAAGTAACTTAAATTAAAAAAATCATGGATCATTATAATCCAGATGTAATGGCGCTATTGATGATGCTTTTACAAATTGTTAGTACTGTCTCCGAAATACATATTTTGTGGTTCACCAATCGTTACCATTAGTAAAGAAAAAGATTCTGGAATTTAAAGATTCTGGAAAATAACGCGTACACTCACTGAATAAAAAAAAATTATAAACCTTTTACAACTGGTGTCAACAGATAATTAAAAGTATAATATGCAAATGCATGTTCTTACATGATAAGTTCCTTGTATGCTGTACGACTTCCTAAGTCTTCTTAGTCAATTGGGTCATGTTCAAGACAGGTAATCTTTCCGATTTTCAGAAAGGTGTTATTGTTGGAGCACGTTTAGTAGGAGTCCCAATTCAGAAAACAAAGGGAATTAGTGGTGTGTCGAAAATAACCATCTCGAAAATATACAATGAGTGGAAGACAAAATGAGAAGGCAGCGCTAAAAGAAAATGCAAGAACGAGACCACAGAAATTTGAAGCAAATTGTGCGTCAGAATGGAAATTCGAGTGTGCAGAAAAGCTCTGAAAAATTCAATTAAGTAGCGAAAGATACATTTCTATGTATTATGGTCGTGTGTCCACACGAAACTTACTTCTTTCTGAAAAAATCGATAGATTCAAGAGGAATGGTGCACCAACGTGAAAGCTGGATTGTGAAACAGTGGAGAAAGAGTATGTGATCTGATGAGTATCGATGTGCACTTTATTGATCCAAAACTGAGAGTGGTTTGAACCTCATGAAGCCATGCATCCAGATTACAGTCTGTTTCGTATCCACCACTCAAACGGCTTGAAATGATATAGTACGGGAAATGTTCTATTGGTATAAGCCGATCCAGTCCGCTCATATCGTTAGAAGGTCGTGTTACCTCCAATAAATAAATTTTTGTCGTATCGGACCAAGTTAACCTTGCAAATGTTTCATATTTAGCAGGATTGCGATGGATTTTTTCAAGACAGCGCAACTACTATCCACGGTGCAAAAATTAGATTGAATGGTGCGAAGAACATTCATAAGATTTCAGTTCCTCCTAATTCTCCAGATCTGAATCCCATCTGGGATGTATATTCGGCTATTCGGCTTCGAAGTTCTCTACAACAGAGTAGCTGATAAATATCCTGATGGAAGTATGGTCAAATTTGAAACTAGACTAGTGGAATCCATGCCGTGATATGTACAGCAAAAGATAGCCTTAATAGATAGTGAATAAAGGTTTATAATTGTTTTTTTTTTTAAACTTCCAATGAGTGAATATCTTTAATATATACATGTAAACAGCATCAAATTCGTGAGTGAACAAATTAGATGTTAGCAATTTCGCCTGATCTTAAATAACTACTCTTCCACAACGATTGATAAAAATAACTTTATTCTTTAGCACGAAATTTCAGAAAACAGCACGGGTATAGGACGGTCTGCTCTTTCCTTCCTTGGGTTCCTTGTTTTTTTGTCTAATAAGTGATTTTCCTATAGGCTGAGAGATTTTCAATGATCTCTTGATAATAGAATCAGGAGATTCTTGTATGGTTTTCTTCTTCTTTTTTTTAAAAGTTTGTTGAAGTGTAGAGAAATTAAATAATGCCCAATATGTAAAGCTGTACCTTAGGAATTTATCTTAGGCATCTAATCTTATGAACTTTAAGTGTAATGTAGCAATACTAATGGTAAATAATGCAAGACAGCAAGCTTATACAGCATCAGCCAAAAAAAAAAAAAAAAAAAAAAAAAAATACCAGTTCAGACATCCGTACCTTCCAAGAATTTTATTTGTCCCTTGAATTTATTCAACCCATCCACTTCTACAACAATGGATGAAAGTCTGTTGCAATAATCAACCACCCGCTGGTTGAAAGAAACTTCCGCACATCTATCCTGCAGCCATCCTTCCTAAACTTGAATTTATGCTTCCTCATGTGTATAGTCAACTTTTTGCAGTAGCTCACCCTGTAGTCTCATCAAGTGGAAGAATGCCATTCATATTCAGTTTACTCAACCCAGTCAAGACTTTAAACACCTCAATCAGATTTCCCGGCAGATGCTTGGTCTCAATTCGTAGAACTGAAGCCTTTCTAGGTATGAGCACCCATTTTTTTCCTTCACCAATCTGGTTGCCTGACTCTGCACCCGTTCCAGCAGTTCTACATCCTTCTTAAAGTGAGGCCTCCAGACCTGTATACAAAGATTTGGCCTAATCATGGCCTTATACAAACGGATAATCACCTCCTTATCCTTGCTGAAAACGTTTTCTAGCAGCATGTCTGCACTGATCAGAGAATTTCATGTTTGACTGTACAATGATCCCAGGTCTTTTTTCATTCTCCACCACCCTAAATGTAATACATACGGTTGATAAGTTACTCTGGAGGTTACTGCTATCCATGTGCAGTACGTTGCATTTGCCAATGTTAAACTTTAATTGTCGATGGGCTGCCATTTCTCAGCCCATCGAGCCAATTTTCCTAGGTCTTTTTGCAGTAGCTCACCCTGATGACTATCGTTAACCACCCTGCCAATCTTTGTATCATTTGCAATTCCCAATGTCCAATCTTTTTCATATGACGTCACAGAACTTCAAACCATCAATATTACAATCATAGGAACCGATCCGAGGATACGATCAAAAGGAGTATTCAAAATATCAACTGGACACAAAATCCTTATTTCCATTATATTGTTGGTATTTCTTTTTTAAATACGAATACATCTGTTTCTAAGAAACTCAATCATTACCTAAGAATTCACACTTGAGAAAGATAAGAGGACTCTTTCCTAAACACTGTGCTGATATGTAATTTTATATTAAAGATTAGAATGTTAGAATAAGATTTGAATAGATTCAGTTTTGCACACATTCTGAATTGTCCACCTTCTACTAGTTATCGTCATTTAAATACAAATATCTACATTTTAAGGGAACAAAGTACAATATTTAGGGAATACGGTGTTTAATGGAGTAAAATATAGTTTATAAAAATTTTATCAGGATGACAATAAAAACAAAAGTAAAACAATATTAATGAACAGTTTGCGTGAGCATTATTATTCTATTATTCAAAATATAAAGAATACAAAGTATAAATATATCACAAACAAATTTATTTACAGCGCACAACTGCTTTGATGTAAATTGTATCGTTCAGAAGATATCGGCTACGTGGACCTTCAAGTTCGATGAAGGAGATATAATGACGAAACCCCCAACCTTTGGCATTGTCGTCTTCGGGTTTCCCAAATTCTGGTTTATCCAGCCCAATCAAAACAGGATTAAGCGACATTTTTATATGATCCTTCCCGCTTTTTTGGTCCAATAAGAATATTTTTACCTGCATAGTAATTTGAACATTAAAAAAAAAAAGAGTTAATTCGATCTATATTCGTTCAAATGAGACATAGATTTTTGACATATTCATATAAGACACTGGACGCATAGTGAGAATTTGGGTTTTCATCCCTTCATACAGACAAATCAACCATAGAATATACGCAAATTACAGACATGATAAACGATCCCTTATATAAGTGGATGCTAGATACAAAATTAGCGCTTCGGATCCCATAATATGTGTAGAAGAACATTTGGGTAAGGAATGATGCATGCTATGCCCGAGTTTTGTGATGCTTGGAACGTTCATGATTAACGTAATGATACACCACCGATCACTACCCATAAAAAATAGAGACAGTATAATGACCTAAGAAAACCACTCATGCTCAACCTTATGTTCAACCAGGTGCATCTCTAACTATATAACAAAAGACCTATGTTTCATTTAAGCAATTCTTGAACAAACCGTTTCAATTTATATATATTTATTTTTTAATTTCAATTTTTTTACAAATGGTCATTATGATTAGCAATTTGGACATAGCATTAATCTACAACTATAGAAAAACTATATTTGTGAATATGTGCACTATCTCTTCTGGAGCATGAATTCCAATGTCTTCTCGATAATACATTCTCTACAGTTATAAGGTGGTGCTATATATTCATATTGTCAGTCATATTCAGTACATAATCATAACTATTTTTATTCTATTTCGCAAGAAAAATATGAATTTTCCTTATTTCTGAGCATGAGTGGTTTTCTTAGGTCATTATACTGTCTCTATTTTTTATGGGTAGTGATCGGTGGTGTATCATTACGCCCCGCAGACCCTATTGCGGTGGTCCCGTGTCTCTAGGGATCCATTAACATCTTAATTCCAGGTATTGCTAATTGAGCTCAGCCAGTAATACCCTCACCCTCCCATAATGAAGCCAGCCGAGCTCAATTATCGAAACGGTGCATTAATCCAATCTGCCAATTGTTCTTGACCAAAATAATAGTTACTATTTCAGGAGAAGTGAAATAAAACCGAAGGATAAACATATTCTCTGAAATGCATACATACCAAATAATGTAAATGACCTTTTTAATGATACAGTCTCACAAATTTCTTTTTGCAATATGTGAAAATAAGTTTTACACATTAAATAGTGATATCTGTTTATTTTTAAATAATAAATCTTCGATTAATTTTGGGCTGTTTTTGTATTTTTTTTTTGGATTTTATTAGCTTTGAATTTCTACATAAGGTTTCTGCTTCGAATTCATTAAGTTCAATATGTTAATCGACATAAGCAAAGAACTGGATCTGATCCCTATAACCTCCACAAATCATCAACATTTAACCAGAATATGAACCCGTACTACCAGATTGGTCCAGTGGATAACGTACTTACCGACGAAGCAAAAGTAGTTGGTTCCAATGCTACCCACTATATGGGCATTGCAATTTTGTTTGTGGAAAGGGGTTTTAGACATATCAGCAATTTAACCCATATTGCGCCGTATATAATGTCTATAAATTGAATGTTAATTGTGGTTTTATGAATGAAAAACCCGAGTTACCGGTAGAAAAAATCATACTAACCTCGATTGAGACTGTCTAGCTTCAGTCACTTTGTAAAAAACTCATAACCAATTGTGGTAGTAGAATGGATGATCGCAACCCCCGAGACGGGTTGCGATCATCCAATATTATTTTAATATGAGGTGTAAATATCATTTAAAATGAAGTACATATGATTTCAGCAATTGAATGGCCTTAAGAACTAAATACATACTACTGGACTATTAACTATTATTGTTAAAATGAACGATTTCGTACGTTGCAAATATTGTACATAGTAATAATGACATACAGTCTAGAAAATATGTAAAACAGGAACAAATTGGCATTTGGAAATCATTAATGAAACAATGCAAAATCCGGCATCTGCATTGCGATATTCTTAAATCCAGCTAGCTTATATCTCCTCCCACCTTTTACGGTCAACTTCCCTCAGACCAGACTTTTGAGGATTTCCGAAACCTGATCTTTTGTGAGTCTATGGCTTTGAATTTTTCGCCATCAAGCATTTTTAATTGATATAAAGGCAGCTGTTTGAACTCAATGAAAATTTCAGTTGGTTGAAAATTCAAATTGGCAGCTAAGCAGAATTGTTGATTCCTCTTAGAGGGTTCTGATAGTAACGACTGACAGCAATTAGCAGGTCAGGTTGGCTTTACTTTCCCAAAGAAAGGGATTAAAACTTTAATTTCAGCGTAATTGGCATTTGTTCCTTTTTTACCCAAGTGACAACCTGATTTCAACAAGAGACCTTTAAAAGACTTTAGTTTTTAGTGAATCAACAATGATGCGTATATGCCAACTTCAGGTTTTTGCAATTAATAAAAGCGCATTGGGTATACTAGAACGAAAGGCAACACTTTTAAACTATTGGGGCGAAAAAATGTTTACCTGCGATCAGATATTTACAATTTTGGTACCCTAAAATGAGAAGACCTTTCCTTCCACCTTACAGGCAGAATTAGTTTACTAGAAAAAATAATTTAAATTAAGCTGTGCTTGTGTGAAATGTTTTAAGTATTTAACATAAACAGAACGATAGAATTCCACCTTCAAGGCTTTTTCTTTAATGAAGGTAAAGAAAATGTTCCGAAAAGGAGGAATCTAGTGATTGCATCTTACCTTATGTCGAAAAGGCCATGGAAGTATATCATCGTAGGCTCCTTTCGTCACACAAATAAACAAGGATAGATGGGTGCCTCTAGCGTTATTAAAGCCGTTGAGGCAAACCTGGAGTTTCAGACTATATCCATATTGACTGGTATAGAAGTTTGGGGATGATCTGCAGAAAGATATTAGTTGGGCATCTTCTGCCTTCTTTCGGGAGTAATTGGTAATTTTCCACACAAATTCTCCACCGGACGATGCTATTCTACGAAGGTCTTCCTGGAAAGAGAAAAGGAGCTTCTCTGCTGTACTTGAACAACAAAACAAATATATTTTATTAGTTAATAAATTAGACGGATACACAATAAATTAAATATTGCTTATGAAACATGAAACATGTAAGCTAAATTGAAAATTAAAATTTTTTTCTCAAATTTTACTTACTTCGATTGTTGCCGTCCTTCCTTCAAACACATTCTTCAAATGCAAATGCTGTGTTTTTAGATTCTAGAAGAAAATTTAAAAAAAAAATTATATCTTTGAATACGCATATATTTCGATCTGTTTTACATTCATCTTCATAACTTTGAGGTGCAAGAACGTACATAAGTTTTAAGCATAGTACAAAACTTATTCGATCCCAGAACAAGTCCTATTTTTGTGGTATAGCTTGTAGTTTTACAGCACCTATCAATAACAGGAAACAAACTTTGCATTTTAGGCATTTTAAACGTGTAGTCACCAATTTTGATATAAACTGTTTTTATTGTCTACATATGAGGAGCTCATTCCTGAAGTTATGCCGTGTATTTTTGAGATACCCTGTATATATATATAAATATAGAGTATGTAGAAAGTGTGAAGAAGATTTTTGTTTAACCCCATTGAATCTACTGTATACACCAGAAGTGAACTCCACTAAATGGATAAGGAATGCATCGATATATGGTAGGATGAAGCGACCAGGTAAGATATGAAAAAGAGAGAGACAGATAGTTGGCAAGAAATTAAAAATAAGAAATGAAAAGGCTACCAAAATAAAATTACATTGCAGCGTTTTTCACAATTTCAGTGTCTTCATCAGAAGCTATCCACCGAAATTATGATAAAAACGGCAGTGTTCTTGCTTCTGTTTCCGACATGTTCTGTATGCTATGGTACACGTGTGCTGTAGACACGTGTTAAGAACGAAATTTTAAAATTTGAAAATTTTCGGCAAGAATACATGATGTACTCACTCCCAGACCTTCGTTCAGGGTCCTAACTATAGGAACGGGTTTGCAATCCCGAACTATCGAAGCCCAACTACTTACCTCCACCCACTTCATTCATCTTTCTGCTTTACTTGCTCCTACTTCTTATGTCCTGTGAGCCATTAGTTTATCGAACGCAATATGCGGGATACTACCTTCTTACTTTACCCAATCTATTTTTCTCCTTAACAAAGTTTAGCTGCTTTTCACTGCTACTATGTAAGCTATTATATCTCTCAACTATCCTGAGCAGTTTGGACACCATGTATTTAACAGCGTTCATCACCACATATTGCAATTCAATTTATACAGACACCATACCATAATTTTTTTTTCACACCATTTTATAACGCTAGGAACCGCTAGCCTACCTACACATAAATATACTGGCACGCCGCCATTTTGGTCATTTGGTCAGTTTCAGTCTTACAAGGTAACGGTAAGTTCTTTCTTGCCTATGCAAAATTTCAAATTTTAAAATTTCGTTCTTAACACGTGTCTACAGCACACGTGTACCATAGCATACAGAACATGCCGGAAACAGAAGCAAGAATACTGCCGTCTTTATCATAATTTCGGTGGATGACCTCTGATGAAGACGCTGAAATTGTGAAAAAACTGCAATGTAATCTTATTTTGGTCGCCTTTTCATTTCTTATTTTTATTTTTAATTTCTTGCCAACTATCTGTCTCTCCCTTTTCATATCTTACCTGGTCGCCTCATCCTACCATATATCGCTACATTCCTTATCCATTTAGTCGAATTCACTTTTGGTGTATACCATAGATTCAATAGGTTTAAACAAAAATCTTCTTTTTCACACTTTCCATATATATATATATATATATTGGTGATTGGTATATCTAGACCCTGATATGCCTTTCCACGGTGTCCCACAAGTGCTCTATGGGAGTGATATCGGAGGCCAATCGATATGCTGGAAGCCAAAACTGTTCCTCAAGCCATTCCTGCGCAACAAGTGCCCGATGGTTCGGCGCATTGTCATCTTGGAAGACACCACCATCATTTGGGAAAAAGTGTAACATTGTGGGGTGTACACAGTCAGCAAGCAGTTCACGATAGCGGAGACCGCTGATACATTGTCCCACATGCACCAGGGGTTCAAGTTCCTTCCAGTGAAACATGTCCCACACCATACAACCGTCTCCACCGGCCCACTTTTGATACCATGCATGACGGATGAAGAGCCTCATGTTGTTGACGCCAAATCCGTACACGACCATCGACGGTATGGAGTTAATAACGTGACTCATCCGACCAGTACACCTTCTTCCAGTCTTCTAACGTCCAATTTACATGCGCTTTGCACCAGGCGAGTCTTTTACACAGATGAACCTTGGTTAGGAGAGGATGCCGTAGGGGTCGTCTGCTGGTATAACCCATACGTGCGAACATGCGACGCATGGTCATGCCAGATATTGTTCTGGGTTTGCCCATGTTGTATTGGGTAGTCAACTCTATAACAGTGCTGCGCCTGTTCGCCTGTACGAGTCATCGGACCTGGCGCTCACTTCTAACATCAACCTTTCGCTGACCTTTGCAGTTTTGCCATCGGGTCGTTGCTTGACCATTTTGACGCCAGTCCTGGTACACTTTAACTACGGCGGCTCTCGAACACCCCACCAGTACAGCCGTTTGGGAAATCGCGGCACCACGTCATTGAGCACCCACAATCTGTCCTTTATCAAAGTCCGATAAATCCTTCCTTTTACCCATCACGCTGGGAATTTTACTACCTACTGATCCACCGACACCTTATCTATGCTACGTAGGTCGACTAACTCCGCACTCTCGTACCTCACGTGGTCAACCGGTCGCATTCAGTTTTCATAGGGGTGATCAGTGATCACTCAGTGTATATGTTAAACAGTATTTTATATATTTTTTAATATGTTGCAACGAAAAATTTTCCTGAAAAAAACATATCTGTAAATAAAACATAAAATAATGTTATTTTGTAACTTCTGTAGATTAAGTAGGTGGCGTTAGAGAGCGAATTACACATACGTTGTTAATAAAAGTCATGGTCAGTGTCAACTGTTTCATTTTCTTGAAATATTTTTGGATATTTGCAAGTTAGCTGTGATATTATAGGGTATGTTATTTCTCTTTTAGCGTTTAATTATCAATTTAATAATTGCTTTACCTTCATGTCGGATAGTCAAGGAAGAATAACAATAACAGATTTCAGTTAAGGCTTAATGCACTTTGTTTTTTCTTTTTTTTCTCTGCTCTGTACTTCACAACACTAAGTTACAGGTAATAGAAAAGAAATAACTTACTTTGTATCTTTCTTCCAAAAGTACTGTTTTTTGGTAGATACTCTCCACTATCTGAAAGAGATATGAGCAAACTTACAAAATATTGGCCGAAATACGAACAAATGAGTTTTATTTCTGAATTTACTATTACTAACTTTCAACCCTCTTCAAAATATTGAATGAAAACATAATGTGGAAATATCTGCATTCATGTAAACAGCACTTTAAGATTTTTAATCTAATACAGTGAGAATATTATGAAAACGTTTCTTTTGACGTTATTGGATATACTGTGCTTTCAAAATTATAAAATTTGATAAAATGCAGGAATTTGCGATTCATTATACGGTATTAGCACATATAAGTTATAGATAGTTATTAAAGAAAATATTAAATAAAATTAATACACTGATACTAGTATTCACACAGTTATCAACATTAAGAGAAAAGACAGCTTATGGATGAGATTTCAATACGGTGTGGGGGCCATATTTTTGTCCTTTTTATCATTGAAAGTAGCGAATGAATAACGATGTATATCACTTACCTCATTCACTTTGTTTTTAAGAGATTCGCCATCTGCAATAGCCATCTGTAAGATATTTTAACTGAATATTAACATCAGAAAGTGTTGAATAGATTTGAATATAACTCATCGCAAAATAATTAATTTAACTTAAATTAATTATGAAAAATATTGTAAATGGAAAAAATAAAAAACCCAAAAGCACTCGCTGAATGAAAATTTATTCTGAATTCACATTTTTTCTTCAGAGAACTCAAACAATATTAATAGGATTTTATGTGTTAATTCACAGTTCACTCATGACTGTTCATAACCTAATAACAGCATTTATCTTCTCCCTCGCACCCCCTGATTAAAACAGAGGTTTATCGTAACACCCTTATTCTTGAAAATTCAAGAAATTAGCGCAAAATTAACCAAATACGTTGTTAGACAGTAATTAATCTTAAAATATCACTACAGCTTAGTTGGGAAAGCCCATTGTTAGTTATCAGAGGACAAGGGCATGCCACAAAAACAGTCCCTAAACGATAATATCACCGCCAACATGAGGCCATTGCACCTGGATGCAACAGTGCATCCAGGTGCAATGACCTCATGTTGCTTTCTCAAACTGTGTGTATACCCATGAACATAATAGAGTAGGAAACGGGATTCATCAGACCAGGCAAAAGATTTCCACATGTCGGTGGGCCAGTATTGGTGCTGACACCCATGAAATGTGCAGTTTATTGTGTCTCGCAATGGGCATGGATACTCAGGATGGCTCGACTGCCATAGCCTATACGAGATAATGTTCGGCGCATAGTGCATGTGGATATTGATCTTGCCATTCTTACATTGTTACTGGGTTGTTAGCTGGACCATTTAATTACTACTGAGTGATCCAGTAGTTAAGGTAGCCCAGACACTCAAAAACTGATCACCACCTGTGCAGTCGTTTCAGACTTTTAGAATTCACCAACATCGTCCACCAGTCCATTCCTACACATGGTGATGTTGCTAATGCAAAGCCAACTCAAGTATATCCCCTTATGATGATCTTTCTCAAAAATCGGAAAACTGATATTCACGTGTGCGATTATTGCACATCTGATTATCACTTTTCCGATTTTGAAACAAGGGCATAGGAGAGGATATAATATAATAGGAAATATTTTCCTATTCTCAAAATATTGTTGGCAACGGTACGAAAAGGGAGGAAATAATAATTTAAAATATTGAGCATTAACTTTTCCGATTTTCAAACAAGAGTGATGGGAAAGAGGGAAGACAGTTTGGTTGTCTGGGTAACACATTCACTGTAACCGGAGCCCCCAATATACAATACTATATTCAGATAATGGAAGAGAATTATCAAAAGAGCTTTTATGCAAACGCAAACTGTTAAATCTAAGAATTTACCCTATAAGGGTGGTAAACTGAAATGTATTCAATTGGGTTTTCACCCCTTCAATAGGCAAATCTTAGGATTTACTGAGTTGGAGCTTTTATAGTAATGTATATATATATCTGCGAAGTGTTTAGAATTAGTAAGGTACTTAATGCACGTTATTAGGCTTAGGGGAAAAAAAAGTTTAAATAAGAATAGTCTTGTTTAGGCCAAGAGACATACAATGCAGATATTGAGCATTGTATTCGTGTTCGTGTCGTGTTGGTGTATTCCGAATGTCAGGAATCAGCCGTCCTGATGACTTACTTCCAGGTAGTCAAGCGGCCAGAAGAATACACCAACACGACACTCACACGAATCTAAATTATTCACATATCTGGCCTTTTATATAGTGATTTCTATCTTCACATGTGGAATTGAACCCTTGTTCTAGGTGCCGTCCTAACACAAAATACATACATACCTTTCTATCGTCCGTGACCAAATACACCCTTTCATGATGACAATGTGTCCAGACAATCGCTTCTTCTATCAGCAAAACAACATGCCATGTCACAAAGTCCGGCAGGTTGCCAGCTGGTTTCAGGAAATGACAATGAATTCTTCATCCTCCCTAGCTCAGCCAACCTCAACCCAATTGGCAATTTTTGGGACTTTCTCGAAAAGGACATTCGATGCTATGACCATCTGGACACACTGTGCAAGTAATGAGTAGCACTACCACAGGACACCCTGCAACACCTTGCAGAGTCCATGCTAGGCGTGTAGGGGTGGTATTATAGGTAAAGGTGGCTCAACGAGGTATTAAGTAGGTGTTGCAAAATCGACTCACTGTATCTTCTATGTCAGAATGGTTGTCTGTGTAACATAACACGAACACTGATGTCACCAGGCTTGATATGCCAGCGAGATTCCAAGAAACAACTAAAAAATAAATAAACTTGTTTTATGTTATCTGTATTAAGCGCCAAAACAACTAATCCTATATATTGTATCTGTAATCGCGTGTTCTTTGATCGGTTTGTTGTTTACTGGACGAAAAATCCGAATTTCCTGGCGAAAACCATGCAGTTCTCACGTGGTACCGAGTACCTTAACTACTCGGGAAAGAAAAAAAAAAAAACCTAAAACGTTTTTCGCTTCATTGTGGGACTCGAAATCAAAAGCATTTTTCACCTAGTATATTACACTGTGCCAGCTACAAAGGCCAAACCTGTTTTATCTAATTATCTTTATAGTATTATAAATACAGTTGGGATAGATCCGAATATGCTCTGCTATAAATAATACACTGGTGTGCAAAACTTAAGGACATCACTATTTCTAAAGGTTACAACCACAAAATCTTTAAAGTACTCTACTGATGAGAGTAGATTCAGTCTCAGCAGCGATTCCGGACGTCAGCTAATCTGGTGAGAGGTTGGCACACGGTATTACCCGACACAAACATCACTGAAAGGGATCGATATGGCTTTCGAGGTGTTGTCATCTGGGGAGGCGTTATCTTGGATGAACATACACAACTCCAACTGGAAGGCGGTACTGTAACCAGTGCACGCTACTGTACTGAGGTAATCCTTTCCTCATGTGCGTCTGTTCCGAGGTGCCATTGGCCCCGAGTTCGTGTTTATGGATGCTATCGCCATACCCCATCGCACTGCAGCTGTTGATATGTTTTTGGAAAATGAGGACATTGTTCGTATGGATTGGCCTGTCCGTTCCGTCGATCTAAATCCCATCGAACACATATGGGACGCTGTGGGGGAGACGCCTAGCGGACGTCCACACCCACCAGAAAATGTTCATCAGCTGAAGATGGCGCTGACAGAGGAATGGACGATGTGACCGCAAGAACTTATCAACAACATTGCTCTAAGTACGGACAGGCGGTGCAAAGTCTGCTTCGTCATTAAGTGTGACCATATCTCCTACTGAGGGCCACAACTTCCCTTTGTTTCATCTTTGGCAGTGATGCCTCTGTATCATGGCAGCCAGTGCTATGTTGCCATTTTTGAATAAAGTCCCTCTGTACCCTTTTGTTTCCGTTGTGTCGGTGTTGTTTCCTTAATTTCTTTAAACAGAAATGAAGGATTATTTCAGTTTACAAGACAAGATATAATGGTAAATTTAAACTTGCCATAAATCTATTTGGATTAATGGCGGATTTAAATTATTCATTCTGCATAAATAATTTGAAATTACTCTGTAATGGTCAGAGATTATATTTACTTTTTTTTTTTTTTTTACAGAAAATGTCAATCTTTTGATTGATATTTTCTCTTAAAATGTAGATCCTGCTTGCACTGTTTCAGGAAATTACAATAGATATTATCCATTCATATCTAGATTCTTACCTCTAGGAGGCGCTTCTGTTTGAGACTATTTAATACAATGATGTCCACGTGTTCGGCCATGGACTTTTCGTGTTGTTCTGTTTCATCCCGACTGCCCTGTAGAAATTAAAGAAAATATCAAATGATAATCAATAATCAAAATAATTACTCTAGAGCAAATTTACATATAAAAATATTTCTTTTGTTCATAACTAGTAGTCTATTTGCTAGCGGTCACTTATCAGTGTATTCATACCTCAAATTCACATCCCAGCTCCTTCAGTTTACATGCACATCTGGGCGAAGAATCTTGAACATCCATCTGAAAATTTTAAAGCTGCGAAGTTAAAGATACAATATGATCAGGATAGGATCAAATTAATGGGATTTAAGTTATTTTGATAGGGAAGTTAAGACATGGATTTAAAAAATGTTGAGATCCATAAATAGTTATTGTGAGGTGATTTAGTACTGGTGATTACTATCATAAGAAATGAATTTTTAAGATTGAGTGAATTTTGAGGTTATTTAACTTCCCTGCTTCAAACCTAATAGTATTTAACTAAAAAATAATAGACTAAAAGATTTTATCATGTTATTTAATGTTAAGGTTTGAACTTTCTAGGTAAATCGATTTGATAAGGTGTGTGTGTGTGTGTGTGTGTGTGTGTTGAAAGCGCCATAGCAACTAATGCTATGGAGCTTAAGTGGCTTCAGTATACGAGATGTGGCCCTTAAATAATGAGACTGATGTAATATGATTATGAAATATTTCGGATCTTACAAGTTGTCCGCTTCAAAATTGGTCTTGCACGCACTGTGTACCATTAGTTTCTTCTGCTTAGAAAACACATATAACAAAGTCATCTTCTGTAAAACCATTTTAACACTTCCGTCGTTATTTTCTAAGTGTCCTCAATGAACTGAAATTGAGTTCCATTGAGTACACTGTTCAGTTTTTCGGCGCCTCCGTAGCCAAGTGGGAAGGAGCAGCAGCAGTGCGTAGCACATGCTTCTTGATTAGACCGGGGTTCGAGCCCATCACCACCAAATACGGAGGATGCGGAAAGGTCAGGGAATGATCACCGCATATCCCGGAGCAATATGGCCTTAGTTGCTAATGCTCCTAAAAACCAAAACAACAAACAACAACTCTTCAGTTTAGGGAAGAGAAAAGTTTCAAAACGGGGCTAGATCTGGTGAGTAGGGTTTATGTCCACACACAGGTTTTTGTTTTTGGGATAGACCCTGACGAACAGAGCGCGTTTTATGCTGGAGCATAGAACATTGTCTTGATGGAGCATCCAACCATTTTTTAACGTTTGCGTGTTCACGGTGCCGTGAACACGCAAAAGAAATGGTGAAGAAATGAGGTGCCAACCTAGTGTTATGATGGGCCTTTATGAAAGCTTGAAGAGTATGGTGGATGCTCTCGAAGGAAATAAAATGGGACCCCATCAAGCTCTCAACTGCCCAAATCAAAGCCAGATCTCACACTTGAAGAACACAGCGGCAAACCTCAGGTCAGAATGCACTGGTCCCACAGGATGTATCTATTGTTGGCGACTTATTGTCAGGGAAACGGGAAATAGGTTGTGCAAAATGGCAGGGGCGGACTTTGGCCTAGACAGACTAGGCAACAGCGTAGGGTCCGTAAAACGGTTTTCTTATACATTTTTTATAGTATAAATTTTTATAGACAGAGGACTCTTTTTAGCTTTCAACATAATACAAGACCTGTATTTTTATATTTAGTAATAGAAGACCTTTTTTAACCCATTCAACTCTGTCCTCCATTACAATTTCTGAAAGGTGGCAAACTTAGGTGTATCCCGAATTGAGAATCTTGCCTAGGGCTGATTTTTCCTTAGTTCGCCATTGCAAAAAGTATAAAAAAAAACCAAATTATCATATTAGGATCCCCCGTAAATGATTACCTCTACCCATATATTTATTTGTCTGTAAATTGCGTGTGTTCTCTGATCGATTTGCCTTTTTGCTGGAAGAAAAAAACTCAATTTTTTGGGGGAAAACCTTTCTATCTATGCCTGAGACCTTCAGACTGGTAGAGTGCGAACCTCTACTCGTCTGTCCATAGGACTGTTTTCCAGTGCTCTACAGTCCAGGATTCGCGCTCCTTACCCTATGTTAATGGACGTGTAGCATTTGTTGAGGTGATCAATTCTGTTGAACTTGTCACCTTGGATGTCAACTTTTGCAATTGTATGGTCGAAGCCCAGTGTGCATATTTATAGCAGGTTCTATGACGTGTTGCATGCATATGACCTGTTTCCCCATCCATGTAGGGGTGTCCGGATATAAATGGTAGGGCATGGCATATAATGAATTTCCATTATTAAAATCCATTGGCTTGATTATTCTGCAATCACTTTCGCCATTTGTAGCTTAACTTTTGTCTACCATTATACTAATTGTGTATTATTATAACATTTTAATTAAACATTTATTATAACAATTATAATAATTAAGGATTATTATAATAATTTTTTATGGACAACTTTGTGCTATTTGTACCTAATTAAAAATTACGTGCTAACTACTGTACACCAGAAATTCTGCCGAAATCTTGAATAAGGCAGGAAGATAAGCTGCATGGATTATCAGTTTGTGTGTTCAATTGTTCAGCTGTTGATTGCACTTCAAAATACGTGTTTGGTGACACGTGCCATATTTCATTTGATATGCAGTGCATTTGTTATAATGAAATCTTGAAATTTTAAGATATTGCTATCTTATAAATACAGTTATGAAGATATTGTGATTCTTACGTGCGGCTGGTTGTTATCGGCGTTAGAAGTCGCATCTGGAAGCTCTGACAGTTGAGAAATTAAAAAGGATTGCCGATCGATAAACTTCATTGGACCTGCCATTGTGGAATCTTGGCAAGTTTCCAGAAACTTGAAAAACTGTAAACAAAAGGATCAAGGTACAATGCAGTTTAATAGCAGATAACATATGCAACATTTGAAAAAAAAAAAAAAAAAACTAAATACAGATAAGAAAAAAAAAACTTGTTTACTGAATATGGATTCATTTCAAAAACTGGAGAATGGATGGATACGAAACTATATTATGAATCATGGTGGACTATTGTCCACCATACAATTACCAAGGGAGTAGACCGCGATATGTTTTCCGATAGTTCCAAAGACAATTTTTATTGATTACAGCAAAGATTGGGCCATACATCCACAATTAGCAACAACTAGTCAGTACACATGAACAGCATATTTTCTTAGTAGCTCACATATAGTAGTGCATATGTCAACTGAAATTTTACGGATTTCAGTGATATGTCCTCTCACAAATCTGGAAGGGTTCAAAATTTATAACTGTCCACTTTTATTTTTTGTTATCCGCCCCTACACAAATGTCTACAGGTGGGTGAAGATTTTACTTTTAGCAGCCTGTATTCAGGGTTGGACAGAGAGGGCATATTTATTATTATTATTATTATTATTTTAGGGTTTCCCGTAATTAAATACATTAACCCGTATTTGTGTCTGTAAATTGCGTATGTTCTATGGTCGATTTGCCTGTTTTGCTGGACGAAAAAAACCCAGTTACTGGGGAGAAAAACCTTGCTATCTACTCCTGAGACCGACTAGCTCAGCCACGGAGTGAAAAAAGCCGATTAAAGTTCCTCGCGTCATCGACGGGATTCGAACCCAGGCTTTTTTCCACCCGGTGTGGGGAGGACGGTGACGATACCACTGTGCTACCGCGCAGAGAGAGGGCATATTATTTTTTTATTATTATTTTAGGGTTTTCCGTAATTAAATACATTAACCCGTATTCGTGTCTGTAAATTGCGTGTGTTCTCTGGTCGATTTGCCTGTTTTGCTGGACGAAAAAACCCCAGTTTCTGAGAGAAAAAATCTTGCTATCTACGCCTGAGACCAATAACTCAGCCACGAAGTGAAAAAATCCCACTAAAGTTCCTCCCGTCATCGACGGGATTCGAACCCGGGCCTTTTCCACCCGGTGTGGGGAGGACGGTGACGGTACCACTGTGCTACCCACGTTGACCAGAGAGAGGGCATATGCCCAGCTTAGACAAAAATTTGAAATTAAAGAAAAAGAATCACCTCCTTATCCCTGCTATCTAAATGCACTCGTGTCTAAATGGTCCTGCATTCCTTCTTTAATCAGTGACCCTATTGTTTTCCCCGGAATAAAAGTAATGCTAACAGGTCTGTAATTGCTCATGTCTCATTTTGATCCTCCCTTTGCAACTGTGGCGACTTTCGCACATGTCCAGTCCACATGGACCTACCCTGAATCCAAGGATGCTCTTATAATTATAGTTAAGGACTTGGTTATCTCCTTTGCTGCCTTCCTAAATATAATTGGATAGATACCCTCCACCCGAGGTTTCTTTTTTATGTTTAACTCCAATTTCTTTTCCACTTTTCTCTCCCTTATTAAAAAATCATTTGGTTCCCTGTTAATCTTCTGGCATCCACTTCCTAAAGAATTCCTCATGTGTGACTGTAGATGCCAAATACCTATTTAGTTTATTAGCAACCTGAGCAGGATCATCAACACTTAAACCATCAATATCAAGGGGACTAATATGATTCATATCCTTCCTTCTAGTGTTACAAAAGCAAAGAAGTTTTTGCTGTTTTTCTTTGCGACCTTTGCCAAAGATTTTTCATAATATGCCTTGGTTTGCCTAACCTCCTATGTGACGTGATTGCAGACTAGTTTATATTTGCTATAAGCTTCTGTATCACCTGATAATTTATATGCATTTTTCTCCTTTGTCACGTGTCTCATTTGTTCATCTGACATCCATTTTGGTCTAAGCTTCGAACAGTATTTTTTAGTTGATATGAAAAGCCTAGCAGCTTCTATG
Organism: Mastigoproctus giganteus; assembly: GCF_048544385.1. Lineage (NCBI taxonomy): Eukaryota > Metazoa > Arthropoda > Arachnida > Uropygi > Thelyphonidae > Mastigoproctus > Mastigoproctus giganteus. Next base: position 223,875,940 of record NC_143584.1, read on the forward strand.
ATTATTTTCTTGAATGCTTCCCATTTAGAATTATAACATCATTGGTAACATCATTTTTATGTTTTTCTTTTAATTAATTATACGTTGCCTGCCAAAAATTGGCATTCGTACCATATCATACAATACCGTACTTCGAGAAATAGCTACGTGAATCTACTTATACACATAAATACGTATATTTAAAGCACAGATCCAGTTAGTCCAGTCCAGTAAAAGACGCTCAGGAACTACAACCCCTTTAGGCAGAAAGTTAACTAAAATGCCATCAGTCTATCAATTATAAAAAGTGCACATTGTTGAAGTTCAGACAACGAAGTTCCACCAGAAAGAGAATCCACGTTAGCTGAGTTAATTCAATGAAACCCAAAAGAAGTGATGGATTCACCAAAGATGCGCTCTCCACATGAGATAGAACTTGGCAGACTGCAAATGCTGTTAGCAGCAAGTGGAATTAAAAGAAATTATGTCCACCCATCAGCAGTCCATCAAGTATATATGATCACTAAATCAGAATTATAGTCCAAGATGGAACTTTCGGAAGCACACAATTCAACAGAGGAGATGCAACTAGGTGAATAGCAGCCATTGGGAATTAAGGAAGGTAGAGTAGAATAGACTCCTACCAGTACCCATAAAAAACGTTCTCGTGTCATCGACGGGATTCAAACCCAGGGCTTTTCCACCCGGTGTGGAGAGGACGATGAGCTTAGATACCGTTAAAATAATAATTTGAGTGGGAATTTTTGCGGAGAGGTTTCAAGAAAGCGAGTCATACTCTGTAGTATCTCATCTATTAGAGCTGTGACTCTGTCACAACAACAACGTATGAGCAATATCTGGCACTCATTCTTAACAACGCAGGGAGCAGTGATGCCACACATAGTAACTCTCTTTCGAGTTTGCAGGCGTCTTATATCACATTATAACTATTTGGAAAAGAGAATATCACCCTATCAATTATTTTGGAAAAGTATTATTGCACTTTTTACATTTACTTCTTAATGGCCAAGAGGGCTATAAAAGGTACTCACCGTTCTGGCATAAAACAAGGCGAAAAAATGGTAATATAATAATTTTTTTTTCCTGTAATCCGCACACAACTTGTGACAGAATAACACTAAACTGGCTGATCTTATGAGTACAACAGATAATTTCTAATCATTTGGATATCTTTATCACCCTCGGACTTTTCATAGATAATAGATTAGAGAAGAACATTCCGTTGGAATAGTGTTTACATGTCTGTTTAGTTTCTCTTCCTCTAAAACATTCTGCTTGAGAAAATAAGTCACAAATCCTGGATAAATTTGCTGTAGTTTTGCATTACGATAGGTGGCATAATGCTTGGGCACTAGCAGCTAAATTTATATTGATTAGGTCATCCCATTATTGAAAATTTTCTGCTTTTCTGGCTATTTCTTTCATGGTTATTCCACTTTTATCGCTTGCAAATACAACAGTGCTTGGTGGCTTATCGGCACGATACATCTGTCTGCCACTTTTCTAAAGTAGAGAGGTGTGGGTTCGATTCCAGGAGACAACTGGAAGAATTTTTAAAAGTCCTCTTCAATCGAGGATGTAGTTAGCGCGCACACATACATAGGCAGTTATTTAGGTGAGTATTCTAATTCCTGAAGGTAGTTATTCGATAAACGTGGAAGAATAACAGTAGAGGATGCACGAGTATATATAAGTATGTAAGATAGATAAGCCTGATAAAGTTTGCATAGATAGAGGTGAAAAATACACAAAGTATCAAAGACTAGAAGGTTAAGGATATTAGAAAAATGAAGTATAGAGGTTTATAAAAGGCAAAAGAATGTTAATATCCTAAAATTTATGATAAATTAAGAAAATTATGGGCGGAATTGCAAAGCCAATTAGAGGTGAGGGTGCTGTAAAGTAAAATGATTAAACAAAATGAAGTAAAATAAAAGGTGGTAGAGCTGTCATCAGATATGGGTGGACAAATTTAGTTAAGTCGAAAAATAGGGATAGCAAAAATACAAAATCTGATGTCACCTGAACTGAATATTATACACGGTCAGGTATTATTTCATCAGGGATCTGATGAAATACCTGCAGTTGTCAATATTTACTTCAGCTGACATCAGATTTTGATGATGTGAATATCATAATTGGGAATTCTTCAGTGAAAGTCAATCACCATAAAAATTTGGGCATCACCTAGGACAAAGACCTTACGTTCTTGCCTCATTTTAATGCCACTCGGAAAAAAAAACATATGCAGCTATATGGGCAGTGAAACAGGCGATCTCCAACTTTATATTGCATTCCCTTATACGCCTCTACTATATGATCTTCGGCACCCCCATCATACCAAACCAAGTTCTTGTCCCTCGAATACTGATTTTAATCCAGAGTCTGTATGTATAGGCATATGAACCTCCACTTCACCTTAGAAGGAAAATGCTGCTCCTTAATTATGCAGCCAAGATTGAAATCCTTTCAGCCATTCTGTTCGACCATTGCTTTTCAACTCTGATTGGATCACATTCTATAACAGCAAAGTTACTGAAAATCTGTAACTTTCCCTCACTCTGATACCTATTTTCAGCAATGGGGAAAGAAATCCTTGGCTGATAAAAAATATTAAACTACATAAAGGCCATGCCCTCAACAATGCTCAATGCTGCATAATATATACAGATGGTTCGAAAACAGACTTCGCTGTTGGTGCGGCGGCTGTCTTTTCCCCTTTTACACTTTCTATATCACTACCAGTTGATTGTAGCGCATTCAACTGGTATAATTATACGCAATAAAATTATCCCTAGAGAATATAAACACTTCCACAATACTAGCAGTATAATATAGAGATTCCATGAGTGCAGTGTCTGCATTAGACAAATTTTCAATATCGCATCCCATCACAAAACAAATGCTTTCCTGCTTAAACTAACTAAGAAGTAAGAATCATGGAATGATATTTTGCTGGACCCAGTCAAACAACCAATCAGTACAATACCATCAATTACCAAATATCATATATAGATTATTTGAAGCGCATTAAAAAAATCTGTACATTTCAGTCGTCTGAAATCTGGAGGTCACAAACGAACAACAAATTGCTCGAAATCGAAGAGGAACCAGCACTATGGAAATCTAGCTTCAGGCAAAACAGACGGGAAGAGGGTGTTCTAGCAAGATTACGCATAGGGCATACACATCAACCCATTTTCCACTACCCGGAAAGAGCCTCTATCACTCGCCCATATTATTGGAAACAATGCAAATTTAAATGAGCTATTTACCTTTCTTAAGCAGATACGAATATATGATTTTATATGATGGCAAATTGGACCAAATTTTTATATAAAAACATGTTATAGGAATAGGCACATTTTGGCCCCAGTTGCCATTGTGTCCAAAAATACCAATACAACAGATGGAAGTTTGTTCCAGCAATCAACCACCCTCTCGCTAAAGGCAAACTTCCGCACATCCATTCTGCAACTGTCCCTCGTCAATTTGAATTTGTGCCCACCTTATGAGCATTGAGCTTGCTCAATCCATACAAAGCCTTAAACACTTCAATCAGCTCATCTCACAGGGGCCTAGTCTCCAGACGCTGCAATTTGTACCTGAAGCCTTTCTTGTTAAGAGCACCCCTTTGTTGCGCTCACCAATTTCGTTGCCCTTCTCTGTACTCGTTCCAGCAGCTCTACATCTTTCCTAAAATGAGGCCTCCAGACCTGTGGAGGCCTCATTTTAGGACTCACGATGTGGCTTAACCGCTGCCTTATACAATGAGAAAATCACCTTATGCCTGCTATCAAAATTCCTGTATATATCATTGACAAAACCGAATAAGCTGTCCTGGCAGCTTGTCTGCACAATTACTGCTAGGTCTTCCTCATTTTCCACTACCCTGAGTGTACTGTCACACAGCTGGTACGTTAGTCTATGGTTACTGCTACCATATGCAGTACTTTGCATTTATCAATGCTAATTTTCAGTTGCCATTTCTCAGCCCATCTTCCTAACTTTTCTAGATCCCGTTGCGGTAGCATACAGTCAATACCCTCATTAACCACCCTGGCAAACTTTGTATCATCTGAAAACTTAGACATTAAGCCTGATATACCTTCATCATTATCATGGATAAGTATTGAAAACAACAATAGGCCCAACACCGAATCCTGGGGAACTCCACTAATAACATTAGTCCATAAAGAGCAATGACCACTGATTACAGCGCTCTCTCTCTCATGTCCCACTTTATCCATAGCAGCAACTTGCCCTTAATGCCCCACTGCTCCAATTTGTACAGCACTCTTTGATGTGCAACAGTATCAAAAGCTTCCCTGAAATCCAAGTTTATGATATCCGGTTCCTTGGGCCTACTCTTAGTGCGTGCGTAGTACACCTAATAATACCATAGCGACTGAGATTTGTAGCAATTACTTGTGACCAACAAATATTAAATGACGCAGTGTTTCACATCTGGCTTATCTGTGAATATTATCGCTTTGAACTTTGTTACAAGTCTAAACAGTTGCTGCAAGTGAATGCAGAAGTAAATAAAATAAGATAATAATAAAAAATAGCAATGGCAGTAGGTGTCTGATATTTCACAATTTGTAGAAACTTTTCGCAGATCCCTTAACATTTCAGAAGTTTTCAGGTAGCAAGAGAGCAGTATCAGTGATTCGAATTTTGTAATGACGTACGCAGGTCGAAATGGAGGACATTGAAATGTCGTTCCGGTGCGTCATGCAGTAGCGTTTCGTATTTTCCATTTCGTGTTCTGGGAATAAATTCATTTTGTGAACATTTTTAGGTAAGTTAATATTTTAGCTTGAAAACACGGTTATCTGATATGTTATTATGGTGAATTCAATATATTATCAGGCTTATGTGGCTAAAATAAAAATCAGCAATGTGAAGCAACGTATGTTTGCCCCGGAGGTAAAACGTGATGCAGCATAAGTGATCAAGTTAATTCTAGCGTATCTGACAGTATACGTAATCAAATTAATTCTAATATCTTCTGTACAATTAATAAAACAACAGATACATATACAATTTAACTATAGACCTTACCTCAGATCTGGATGAAAAAATCTATTTGTTCTTCAAAAAAAGCAAAAAATAAATTCGTTTTAAACAGTAATTCCATCCAGTAAAGATAGCAAATGCTCAAGCTAGATAAAAGTGAGCGTAGAGAAATTGGTTGATATGGTGTTAAACAAACAGCACAATCTTTTAGAACTGTGTTCCCAAACTTTTTTTGCCCGCGGATCCCTTTTGGCTTCGAAATAGAACAACGGATCATCATTGTGGCTCACTTAAATATAGGGTGTCCGGACGATAGATATCCAAAATTAAAAATTTATATCTCAGAACCGATTTATTATGTTTACAATATATATTCTACCGTTTACAGACTGACACAAAAATAGCTAAATAATAAACTGTCACTATTTGAGTATATAGTCAATCATATCTCACAGGATGGTAGTGTGAAGAATGGTTCGTTGTTTGTTCGTCTCACAAAGTTCTTTAAAGTTGGAAGTGATTGTAGACAACTGAATTCTCAAGTCGGGTGCGACATCCAATCTGTAACGATATTTAGATTTTGTTTTAAAAAAATAAGTAAAATTCAAAGTAGCTATTACAGAAATTATCCGCGGATCCCTTGGGATCAGAGCACAGTTTGGAAACCACTTCTAGAAGATTGCTTTTCTGAACATTTAATTTATTAAAGACTGCAGTGGTTTTAATCCTTAAAAAAATATTTAAAGTTAGAATACTTTCTCCAGGGGCTAGTCTTAAGGGAGTGAAATACATGAGGTCTCTGACTAAAGGCCTCAATCCAGGCAAAGAGAACTTGCTGTGTTTTCTCAGTATTAATTCTCGCTCTCTGATCCTGTGAACTCCAGGACCGGCCCTACTGTACTCAGCCGTACTCAATATGCTGTTTGGTTAGAAAACTCATTTTAATATGAAGCAGATCATCCAAGGTCAAAGTTTGGCCAAATGGAAAAAAAGACACTTTATTTAACAGGTGTTTTTATTTACTGAACCCATTGTGTCCATCAGTAACTGTCCATCCCCCTCTCCTCTGATATTTGCTGTTGAATAACCTTGCACTGACAGACTGGCAACTATTGGTAATAATACTTGCTAGTAATAATATTAGATATCATCTGATGCAGTAATAACGGTATAACATTAGGCATCCGTGGCGCACCTAGAATTTTATTTTGAGCAAAAAGAAACTAAAGTCAGCATCACTGCTTCCCTAAAACAGCATTTTTCAAACTTTTTTGGCCGTGGAAACTTTTCACAAATCTAATTTGTTCTGCAAGTGAGATCAGACTGGAGCCTCTGTGCACATAGTTTTTAGTGGCCCCTTAGCCCAATAGTAATTCTCTTGGCCGGGTATACCCACCATCTTGGAACCGCTGCATTTCTGTAAATCTGGCTTCTGTAGTGCCTTAATAGAGTGACGAAACTGCCAGGTTCGTCAGCGTGAGGGGAGCTGGTAGGGTAAAGGGTGGGCACAACGACTAGTCAACTAGTTATTGTTTTTTCAACGAGCAGAATTCGTAGTTTCGCTACCACCCTTGTAGCTTACGGTACTAATGAAACTGCTATTTGAGTATTTAGAAACTCTGGGATCCATCCATTGCTGGAATCCATATGGTTCTGCAGCGCTCACTTTGAAAACCACTGACCCAAAGAAAATTACTTTTTTTAAAAACCGTTTTACAATTTTTTGGGGGTGGGTCGAAGCCCGGAATAAATTAACTCTTAGGCACATGGAATGCTTAGGTTCCAACGGGAATTTATCCACTCACCTCATTACACCTATATGCTCTCATCCTCTCATAAATTGTACCTTATACACACTAGGTTATCTAAGGAATAATACAGGCATTTCCACTTTTCTAGGTAGTTTATATCACAGAGAACTTATCTTATTACTCTTGGTTTATGTTCTAGGTTTTAAGATGACAGGCTATACACATCAGTTAAGTAATATTTTTTTCTTATCATGAAAGTAAAACAAACTACAATGTCTGAAATTATGAATGGGAAATTCCAGAATTTAATTTTCTACTGCAGTAACCATCTCCAGAGCTGTCGGCTCCAGAAACTGCAAAATGAGTTGATTAATGGTGATACTAATCCAAATTATGTTATAACGATAGACAAAAAAAAAAAGAAAAAAAGTTCTCAGAAAAATACAAGAACTACTTCTCGTTATTTTGTCACATATCTCTCGGTCAGACGCAAATGTGGACACTTATTTCAAATGTTTTGGCATCAATAGTATTATACATTGTAGTGGCAAAATTATTGAAATTATCTTAAATTGTACTAATCTTTGAACTAAAAACGAAATTTTAATATTAGTAAAGGCAAAAAACTGCAAGGGATGTAGTTTATTAATGCTGTTAGTAATGCATGGATCAAACTAATAGTTCAGAGGTAACTAAAAAGTGCGGGCATACAGTACTTTTTTTTTTTGGGGGGCATGTTGTTTTTATGAACATTTTTAGGGTCCGTAGTCTAACGAAGGACCCTTATAATATCACTCGGTTGTCTGTCCGTCCGTCAGTCACAGCAGTGTATCTCTGGAACAACTCAATCTGTTGACTTGAAATTTTGCATGGGTTTGTACATCATGTGGGCCAACATAACGCCATATTGATCCTTGTTGACAAAAATTTATCTCGGAAATGGGGGAAACAAAAATATTGTCGACAACCTATAGCTTATTATACACCGTTGGAAAGAGCTCAACGATTATGTTTAAAATATTTTTAAAATTAAAAATGGCAGCGCCAGACAGGAAAATGTTGATAATTTTCGTGTTCCCCTCCCCCTCTATTTCCGTGGAGCTAAAAATTTAAAAATCACATTAGCTATGCGTTATTCGATGCTTATCAAGGGAAAACTAATCCGATTGAAATCTATCGATCATTTACTTTTTGTGTTAAAATTAAAAACCCATTTTTTTATTGCACTTGAATAGCGCGCTTCTTTGTACGAAGTAACTCTCCTTTTGGTGACAAAAAGGTTGCTAAATAGTTAGTTAATAATTCTACAAAGGTCATTTATAAATTTTGCGAAGAGAAGTATTTTTTTAACAATTTTCAAAGCTGGAGTTGTCCCAGCAAGGAGGTACTCGGAGAGCCAGTGTTGAGACGGCGGTGGTGGGGAGGCGCCTATGTGGAGTCTTGTACGGCCCTCACTTGCCAGTCGCTTCTCTTCCAAGACTTTAATCGCTTCTCCAGGAAGGAGTCGCTTCTCCCACCCTTGTCATTCACAGCAACTGGAAAGACTAGTAGACAACACATTCGTTAGTTCCTCAGTTTTAGGGCAGGTCAAGGTACTGGAAACTTTTTTTTAGTTACCATAAAGCTCTCTATTTTCGATACTACACTAACGACCATTCATGACTAGGGACTCTTCATCCTGAGTGCCCAGCACTCAGTAGTTGATCGATTTATTTTTAACGAAATATGGACAAATCAACCCACTAATTCAAGTATAAAGCATATTTTATTTCGCTTTTTGAGAACAAATGTATTGAAGAATATATTAATTAAATTATAAGAGTATATATATTTATAGCTAAATTTTAAAATTTGTTTGTTTGTACTTGTTCTGAAAGAATCTTTTGATTCAGGGGAGTTACCTATGGACTGGAAATATGCGAATGTATTCCCAATTCACAAAGGAGATCAGAAAGTGATGGGTAGTCACAGACCTGTTAGCTTACCATTCTGTTAGAGGGAAAATAATAGCAGTCACTTGATAAAGAAGTAATCAGGGTGTCACCTAGATAGGGATGCAATCATAATTTAGACACAATATGGATTTGTTAAGGGGGCGAACTTGTGTGATCAATCTGATTAGATACTATAATGCAGTAACAAAGTGAACTGGATGCCGAAAATAATTTTGTCATATCTTCGGATTTCAGGAATCCTTTTGATGCTGTTCCACATACTACTCCTGTGTAAATCGGAGCAATGTGGCATTAAGGGCAAGAGCCTTACTGCTATGGATAAAGGAATGGTTGAATGGGAGAAGACAGTGGTTATTAATGGTCACTGTTGTGGACTAATAAAGTCGCATCGTCCAGAGTACTGGGCCCGTTGTTTTTTTATATTTATCAATGATATTGATGAAGGTACACCAGGTTTATCAAGTTTGCAGTAGAAAGGTTAGCAGGGTGGTTAATGACAGTAATTAAGGAAAACTATTGCAACAAGATCTAGAAAAATTAGGCAGGTGAGCTGAGTAATGGCAGGTGGAGTATAACATTGGCAAATGGCTACTGCATTGGGTAGCAGTAATCGCTGACTAATATACCAACTGTGCGTAATACTCAGTGATATATAGGAATTTTGCAAGGAGGGATAATGAGGTAATTACCCAATTGTATAAGGTAGTCAGTGGTGCACATTTTGAGTGTTGCATACAGATCTGGAGGCTTCATTTGAGGAAGGATGTAAATCTGTTGGAACGGGTAAGAGGAGGGCAACAAGGTTTGTGGATGGACCAAAATAGTGTCCTAACAGAAACGCTTCAGTTATGCAAATTACAGCGTCTGGAGACTAGACACCTGCGAGGTAGTAGTAGTAGTAGTAGTAGTGGCACATGATGCAAGAAAGCAAGTGTAGGAGCTTATGCAGCATCAGCCAAAAAAAAAAAAAAAAAAAAAAAAAAAAAATCACACCATTCCCTCCAAATGCCTGTTCAGTTCCTCCTTAAATTTATTTAGCCTATCAACTTCTACAACGACAGATGGAAGTTTGTTCCAGCAATTAACCACCCGCTGGCTAAAGGCAAATTTCCGCACATCTATTCTACATCTATCCTTTCTTAATTTGAACTTATATCCCCGTAGGTTGGTAATCTGAACAAGTGGAAGGATCCCATCAGAATTCAGCGTGCTCAACCCATTCAAGGCCTTATAGACCTCAATCAGATCACCGCGCAGGTGCCTAGTCTCCAGCCACTGCAATTTGCAGAACTTAAGCCTCTCTTGGTAAGAGAATCCCTTCATTCCCCTCACCAATCGTGTTGCTCTTCTCTGTACACGCTCAAGCAAATCTACATCCTTCCTAAAATGAGGCCTCCAGACCTGTACGCAGTACTCAAGGCGTGGCCTGACCATTGCCTTATACAGAGGGACAATCACCTCCTTTTCCCTGCTAGCAAAATTCCTATATATCATTGACAAAACCCCATGACCCGCCCTAGCAGCCTGTCTGCACTGCTCAGAAAACTTCATATCTGACTGCACAATTACTCCCAGGTCTTTTTCATTTTCTACCACCTTAAGTGTAGTACCACACAGTTGGTACGTTTCTCTGGGGTTATTTCTACCCATATGCAGTACTTTGCATTTGTCAAGGTTGAACTTCAGTTGCCACTTCTTAGCCCATCTGCCCAAATTATCTAGATCCTGTTGCAGTAGCACACTGCCATTACTGTCATTAACAACCCTGCCAACCTTTGTGTCATCTGCAAACTTCGACATTAAGCCTGATATACCTTCATCAATATCATTGATAAATACACAAAACAACAGTGGACCCAACACCGAACCCTGTGGGACTCCACTAATAACATTAGTCCACGAAGAGCAGCACCCATTGATTACCACCCTCTGTCTTCTCCCACTTAAAAGTTATTTAATGAAAAAACTTTCAAGCCTACAGACTAGTAAGGCTCCTGGAGTTGATGGAATATACCCTATAATCTTGAGAGAGGCGGCAAGCGAGTGCATTGAACCACTGAGGCTGGTTATGCGAGCATCACTAGACTCTGGGGAGATTCCCTTGGATTGGAAAAGTGCAAATGTATCTCCCATACATAAGGGTGGCTCTAAAAGTGAAGTGGGAAATTATCGACCTGTCAGTCTGACTTCAGTAGTAGGGAAAATCATGGAGGCATTAATCAAGGGTGGAATTCAGGATCATTTGGATCGAATTGAAATTCTCAAGGATACTCAGCATGGTTTTGTAAAGGAAAAATCATGTTTAACAAATCTGGTTCGCTATTTCGAAAGGGTCACTCACGAGCTGGATTTAGGGAATAATTTCGACATTGTTTATTTAGATTTCAGCAAAGCTTTTACTCAGTCCCACATGAGCGGTTGCTTTATAAGCTGGAACAGGTTGGAATCACTGGGAAAATCCTTAGATGGATAGAAGGATGGCTTCAGGGCAGGAGGCAGAGGGTTGTAATAAATGGCTATTCCTCAGATTGGGTTGATGTAAGAAGTGGGGTTCCCCAAGGATCAGTATTAGGACCACTGTTGTTTTTAATTTTCATAAACGACATTGATGAAGGGATAGAGGGCGTGATGTCTAAATTTGCAGATGATGTTAAAATTGGTAGAGTAGTTAATGATCACTGTCAAGCTGAGCTTCTTCAGAGAGACCTAGATAGACTTCAAGAATGGTCAGAAAAATGGCAGCTGTACTTTAATCCAACAAAGTGTAAGGTATTACACCTGGGAAACAGTAATCCCAAAATAACTTATTCACTTGGTGGAGTTCAACTAAACCCAGTACTGGAGGAAAGGGACTTGGGTGTTACGATACGGTCAGACATGAAATTCTCTGAGCATTGTAAACAGGTTGCAAGGAAGGCCCATGGTGTCCTATCGATGATCTATCGAACTTTTGCAAGTAGAGATAGGGACGTGATAATCCCATTATATAAGGCCTATGTTAGACCACACTTGGAATACTGTGTTCAAGTATGGAGACCGCACCTAAAGAAAGATATCGAGCTTCTTGAAAGGGTGCAAAGAAGGGTAACTCGCTTGGTGAGATCGGCAAAAGGGCGTCCTTATGAAGAAAGACTTCGAATATGTGGGTTGCAGAGTTTGGAAACTAGACACCTTAGAGGAGATTTGATTGAGGTGTTTAAGGCTCTGAGAGGCATCAGTAAAATGAATGAGGCAAAATTTTCAAGATTATAAATGATGCTAGAACTAGGGGACATAAATTCAAGTTACGCGGGGAAATGTTTAGATTGGACTGCAGGAAGTTTTATTTTAGCCAGCGAGTTATAAATTACTGGAATAAGTTGCCTTCATGGGTGGTAGAGGCCGACAGTTTGGGGAAATTCAAAGGTCATCTGAATAGTACTTTCGGGTAAGGGAAGCGCATAGGATGATAGGATTAATTTCCTTTTTATTTAATTTTTAATTTCATTTTATTATTTTTATTTATTTATTTAATTTTTGTTTTTATCATTGTTTTGTTCGGATTTTTTTTTTTTTTTTTTGGCTGGTGCAGCATAAGCCATAGGCTTTCTTGCACCATACGGCCGTTACTAATACTAATACTTAACCATCCTTTTATCCATTGTAGCAACTTACCCTTAATACCATTCTGCTCCAATTTGTACAGTAGTCTTCCATGCGCAACAGTGTCAAAAGCTTTCCTGAAATCCAAGTATATGATATCAAAATTATTTTTTGCATCCAGTTCCTTTGTGACCACATCATAATAACCTATCAAATTTGTCAGACAAGTCTTTCCCTTAACAAACCCATGCTGTGTTTGAATTATTGCTGCAGTCTTGTCTAGATGATCCTGCAATGCATCTTTAACCAGCGACTCCATTATTTTACCCGGAACAGAAGTTAAACTAACTGGTCTGTAATTACTCGTGTCACCCTTCGATCCACCTTTGTGAATTGGGGACACATTTGCACATCTCCAGTCCGTGGGAACCTCCCCTGAGTCCAAGGATGCTCTCATAATTATGGCTAAGGGTTTGCTTAGTTGCTTTGCCGCCTCCTTTAAAATAACTGGATAGATCCCATCCACCCCAGGTGCCTTTCTTATGTTTAACTTCAACAATTTCTCCTCCACTTTGCTCTCAGTTATTACAAAATCATTAAGCACACTGCTACAATTTGATAACCTTCTTCCATTTTCAAATTGTAATAATTCCTCACGTGTGAATGTAGATGCAAAATACTCATTCAGTTTGTTTGCTATCTGAGCAGGATCATCAACAGTCGAACCATCGATGTCAAGTGGTCCAATCATATTCATCCCCTTCCTTTTAGAGTTTATATAAGTAAAGAAATCCTTGCTGTTTTTCTTAGCATCTTTTGCCAAAGATTTCTCGTAATCCGCCTTCGCCTGCCGAACCTCCTTTGTGACCTGATTACAGACTAGCTTATATCTGCCACAGGCTTCTGCGTCACCTGATAATTTATATGCATCCCATGCATTTTTCTTCTCTGTCACGAGTCTCATTAGTTCATTTGATAACCATTTAGGCCTAAACCTTGAACGATATTTCTTAATCGGTATATAAAGTCTAGTAGCTTCCACGATTAATTCTTTGAATGCTTCCCACTTAGAATTTACTGTTTGTAACATCGTCAGTTGATCCCACTGTACAGAATTTAAAAACTGTCTGAGACCACTGTACTCCCCTTTACGGAAGCAAAAACCCTTTCCTTTACCCCTGACGGTAGTTACCTCTTTGAGTAAATCCCACTTCAGCACACTGTGATTACTGCCACCTAGTGGTTCCTTTATCTGCAAATTCTTAATACACGAATGATCACTGCTGATAACCAGATCAAGAGTGTTACTTTCTCTGGTTGCCTCTCGAACATGCTGCTGCAGAAAACAATCATCCAATAAATCCACAAAAGTCTGACTAGTGTGTGAGTGACCAACCCACAAGTTCCAGTCAATATCTGGGAAGTTAAAATCCCCCATTATAAGACACTATAATTTACTGGCCCACTCTATTTCTCTGTACAATTGTTCATTGTACTCATTCAAGTCATTAGGCCTATAACACACTCCTACTCTTATTTTTCCTTTCGCAGTGCTTATCTCACACCAAACTGACTCAACAGAGCACTGTTCATCTATATTAACTGGGTGCACTTCCTTTGATTTTATGTTTTTCTTAATTAACAGCATAACACCCCCTCCCTTTCTGTCCTGTCTATCCTTTCTGTACTCCCCAAATTCCAGTTCTGCATTCCTTATATCTTTGTGACCCCACGTCTCTGCTATCCCAACAATATCCGCCTTTGATGTCTTGACCAACACTTCAAATTCATCAAATTTATTTACTATACTTCTAGCATTGGTATACATGCAAGCATACATGCTCCTATGCGTATTCCCTGTTACCGTAATACATCCCATATACCCAACTATTCCATGATGACTGCCATCCGTCCCTGAAACCCCCAACACCCCTCGCTCCAGGTCGCTTCTTATTCTAATAGAAGTTGTGCAAGAATCACCTTCACCTCTGCCTGCGGTTACTGTTAAACTATTAGTCTTTGTATCCCCCCAAACTAGCAGTTTTCCGACCCACCTAACACTGCCTCGATAGCATCAGCAAATATTCTTGCACCCTTTCTATTTAAGTGTATCCCATCCCTGTAGAAGCAATCTCTCCTGTTAACAAGTACAGTCCAGGCTGAAAAAAATTCTACCCCTTGAGCCTTGCACAATCTTTCCAGGGCCGAATTGATCGACAAGGCTCTCATCATGTACTCCCTCCTATCGTGTCTGGGCAGAATTGCAGACACTTTCAAATTCAACCCTATTTCACGGCTTTTTTTCAACAGTGACCTGTACTTGTTGAGTAATTCCGCCGGTCTCCTACTCTTAATATCATTTGTACCAACGTGTACAACTATATCACCTTTTGTGCCCTTGAAAGATGATATCCGCTCTACAACGTCATCAACCTTTGCCCCTGGCAGACATACCCTGGTCCTGTTCCACCTATCCTTTTTACAAAATATATTCCCCGTCTCCCTGACAATAGAGTCACCAACAATAACTAGTTCCTTTGGGACCAGCGCATTCTGCTTTGGAGATTGCCGCCGTGTTGCCCGATGCCCAGCCGTGAGCTCTGGCGTTGAGGTGGGCAGCTGAGAGCCTGATGGGCCCCTCAATTTAGATCTTTCGAGGGCATCCACCCTGTCCTTCAAACTCTCATATAGGCCCATAACAACGCTGAGTTGTCGCCTGATTTCCTTACACTCCTTACATCGCGCACACACAAAGACATCCCCCATGGCAATATCATGTTCCGTTCCAGAGAGTTCGGCAAACATTTCACAAGTTGCACATTTTTTTAGGCTGTGATGCGTTGGAGAATTGCCCCCCTCAGTTCTCCCCCGATTCACAGCACTCCTGCCACTTTGTGCCCGTTGCTTTGCTGCTCTAGTCTGGGGCATGGTAGTTTAAATTAATAAAATCAATAAATTAAATATCAATAGTATTTGAATAGAAACTATTAAATAGAAACAGTGAAGCGTATTACTATATAATTATGCGTTAGAGCTACCTAGCTACCTCAATTAAAAAATTTGAATTCCCTACCACTATATCCAAAAACAATGGCTACAAAATGGAACGAAATAACGGTTTTACCTATCGTAAGTAAAATCCACAAAAACTCTTTATCTAAATTAAAAATAAAAAATAACCAGCGTAACTATAACTATATGACTACGTATTAAGTACAATATAAAATAACAATCATGTAAATAAAAGGCAAACACATCGTTTTTGCGGAGCCTGTAACTGTCAGCTGTAACTTTTAAAGAGATTCAGCGCCCTCTCAGATGTTTATGAGAAAGCTCATGGCATTCTTCCGCTTGCTCAGACTACACACAGGAGGGTGCATAGTTTAAATTGAGCGAGGATGGTTGCAGTATAGGTGCGGAAATTTGCATTCAGCCAGTAGCTGGTTGACTGATCTAACAAACTTCCATCTGTTGTTCTGAAAGTGGTTAGCTTGAGTAAAAAATTAAATTTGACTAGAAAAATTATTGGAAGGGATGGACAGGTTATGTTGGAAGGTTTTTTGGTTGATGCTCATAAGTCTTGTTCTCTTGCATTATTTGCCACTACTAATACTGATACCAAAACGAAGGGGGACATGAAATATTTTAAAGGAGCAGTTCAAGGTATAAATGTTTAGGAACCTCTGCAATAGTTTATATTTTTTCAATTTTTGTTTTCCATTTTAATATGAAAATTTCATCTTTATTCAATTAACCCCTATCCCGTGATGCCTAGTTCCTCCATCTCCCACAAGTTCGAAAGCTCTCATTTTTGTATAACAGTATGAGTGACGGTTAATGGAAAATTAACATTTAATACCTTCTTTAACAACATAATATACGTTCTTTTACAACAATAGAGATAGACAGATGAAATTCACGAGTTCCTGGGTAGTAAATGGATGACCATTGCACATAACAGAGGGAACTGGAAAGTTGCTGGAGACTGCTTTCTTCCTGCAGTGGATTTAAAATGGCTGACGATTATTATTAGCCGTATGGTGCAAGGATGCCTGAGGCTTATGCTGCACCGGCCAAAAAAAAAAAAAAAAAAAATTCTGAATTGCCCACGAGAGAGAGAGAGAGAATAATGATGATATCCAGCTTAGGACCATGGGTGTGCCAAGCCCATACTCACCAGATGTGAACCCCTGGGTTTATGATGATGACCTTTTTTTCAAACATTGAAAATCCCTTTTAATAAAATAAATAAATTATTTTTATCCACCGAGACGATCACTTTAGGTCAGAAGATCACAAAATAGAGAGATCCAAGAACATTACCGTCTCAAATATTCACTCTGGCTACAACCATTGGCTACTCAAAATGCGATTATTTCTGTACCTCTGCGCTTTTCCAGATAGATGTGTATAGAATTTTGTGAAAATAGCCTTACAAATTTATTAACTTTTTAAACCTTAATAAATATTCAGCATAAAACGTTATACAATCTTCTCATTACTGTATCGCTTCACTAACAATTCGACTTTTTTTTACTTCATAAATTTCTTTCCTTTTTTTTTTTTTTTTCCGAAAAAAATATTTGCCATTTCCATCTCTGTGATCAGGCAGCGCTAAATAGGTGTAGCGGCTACTTACGAAATCACAAGTATTAGAAAGTTTGGGAAATATGAGAATAGTGCAGTGAGTACAGTCATGAACAAGTGTGCTGAGTCAGTGATAAATTTAGTTATAACTGCTATTTGATTATCTGAATAATATAGTGGATAACCATGGATTATAAGGAAAGAACTTGGTTAATCTTGACAAACAAGTATCCCTCCACTGAATTTTTGCAAGGCCACAACCACATGAGTATCACGTGATCATATGTAACCGCACGATTTCAGATCTTGCAGGTTAGTTTTTGAAATAATTTTGAGCTGTTTTTTTATTTTAATATACTAAACTGTAGTTAATATATAGTTTGAATTCCTATAGCCACTTCTACAGATATTCAGATAGCCTCTGCTATCGATATTTTGGCGGGATCTTTGTAACTCGTTAATAAATTTAATTTCACTAGTGGTTAAAAGTTTTGTAAGCAGTATAATTTCTATATACTTAATTTAAATTCCGCACTACATTGTAAGTTTAAATTTTTAAATTATTTGGAAAGCTGCAGCGCAATATTCAGATAGCATTTGTTATCCATAATTTGGCTACAATTTTGTAAAACGTTCGGTAGCTTAAATTTAACTATTTTAGTGATTTAACTTTTGTCAACAGTAAAATTTCTGCAATATTTTGTTAACATAAATTGCGTAATATATGGAAATTCTCTCATATCTACAATAAGCAATAAAAACAGGTAGTATTTTGAGGGCCTGCCAACACATGTTTATAAATAACAGAATCAATTAACTAATGATTAATCAAATTAAATTATACCATGTGCAGGAATTGCTATAACTGCATAAAGTTCTGCTGTAAGGCGTTTTAATTTAAAATTTTGTAATGTTAATTGCTTGGATTTAATTAACAGTAGCACCTTACAAACATAAGTGTTGCAATTGCAGAAATTCCTCTGAAAACATGGAATAATAGCATTTAATCTGATTAATCGATAGTTGATGATTCGGTTATGTTTTTAATTTTTAAAATATTATTTGACCGATGTTAATCGTCTACTGATATTGTTATATTTTTTCTACTGTCTATACTATCTGAATCAAAGAGGACTCCAAAGCGTATTGCCTGAGAAATTCCCATGTGGACTACAAAACACTGATAAATAAGTCGCTAACAATTGATACAGAGTCTGAATCTAACAATCACTTGTTTAGTGTTTAAATTTTTTATTTAGATCCATTTTTAATATAAAATTTCACTGATGAGGATTGCACCAACAAACTATGCGAGAGTTGAAATTTTTCTTTCCACGGGCTTGTGGGGGCATGACCACCCAACCATCTGGAAGGCCACTGAAAGTATTAGAAAGAATCTGGCTCTTGTATCAACAGCCCTGATCAAGGATTTTCACCATGAGCCTTGAATAAAATGAGTCGTGCCACAAAGGGGTATCAACAGCATCTGAAGAACCTGTTTGGATTATGGTAAAGATTTCGTTTAGGGTGTACCCTAAACTAAATTTTCCCCCCTGTTCTCCTTGTTGACTAAAGGATTAGTCTGCAAGGAGAATGGGGGAAAACTAAGTAGGTGTGGTCTCCACCCTTCAATCACTGCCATGTCGGCGACAGTCTAGAGTAGAGATTCCCAAACTTTCTTGGTTCACGGTGCCCTTAGTGTCCCAGTAATTTTTTTTCACAGCACCCCTAGGCCAAAATACCTAACAGTGGTTTTCGACCTTTTAATATATATACCTATATAATACTTTTTCTTTATATAGAGGTGCTAAATAAAGATCAATTATAGATCATCACAAAATTAAAAAGGTACTGTACGATGGATACCATACACTTTTTTATAATAAAATAAATATACAAATTAAAAACAAAAAAAATAACTTTAACAATAATAATAATAACTAAGTAACTTAAACCAAAATTACACGACACTCCTAGAATGTTGGTGGCACCCTAGTGTGCTGCAGCACCCCGGTTGAAAACTACTGGTCTAGAGGCTGCACCCTAAACTAAATATTAGCCAATTAATGGGATTTTCAATATTGTGCTGTATTTGTTTGATTTTTTATGGATATGGTGTGACATTCCTTTTGTAATGTTAATTTTTGTGATTGCATAATAAGAAAGGCATAAGTACAATACAATACTTATGCCTTCCTTATTGCAGGCTAATGACATAATGAATGTAGTATATGCTAGAGAAGCAAACACAAATAATAAGAATAAAAATTGATTTTAAAAATTGTTGTTATTTGGAGCATTAACAACTAAGACCATATTGCTCTGGGTATATGCGGTGGTAATTCCCTGACCTTTCCGCATCCTCCATATTTGGAGGCTCACGGGGCTCAAACCCCGGTCTAATCAAGAAGCGTGTGCTGCGCACTGCTGTTCCTGCCCACCTGGCTACAGAGGTACCTAAAATTTTTTTTTTTTTTTTTTGTCCCATAGAAGTTTTGTCCTACACTGGTTGGGCCATGATGGGCAGATTGTAGCTTGCAGATGGCAGTTGCAGTTTGGAGGAATTATCTCACTTTGTGCAAACATTTTGAATCAGAAGTTAAATATTCTGGATTATTAAACAGACTTTTAACTCTGGAATTTCTTAACGATTCAGCACTAATGAATGGCATCCTGTAGGAGCTCTCTTACCTTTCAGAAGCTTTACAAAGTGGCAGCATCACTATAGCAAAAGCAGATAAATTAATTTGAACCATCAATGGTATCAATAATTTAAAATATTCTGGAGGAAATTATGAAGCTAAAATTGAGAGCATGTTGAAGTCGAAAGAAGTTGAAGGAATCAAATTGAAAGTAAGAGCAAATTTAAAAAATTACCTCTTTATAAGTTATTGAACTGCATTGTTTGATCCTTAAAGGATAGATTATTAATGCAAGAGAGTAATTTTAAATTAAATAATGATATCATTGATGATGAGGAATTGAAAAAATTTTTTAAATATATGCTATCTGGAATATGGAAGGACTTTCATTTTCATGGCAAGAGGGTGAAAAACAAATAAGAAATTTAAGTTTTCTAATAAAATATGATATAAAAATTAGTGATCTAGAGATTTTGTCGAAGGCAGTTTATCTTTAAAATTTCCTTATCAATTAAAAAAGCCAGAAATATCTTTGAAACCATTGCGATTAGAAGTGCTGAAGCTGAGCAAGCTTTCAGTGTAATGAATAATATAATAATAAAAAGACCATCTTTGACAATTAAAACACCTTTGCAGATATGATGACTAAGTCTAAATAGAAAACCATTGCTTCAATTTGATCTGGATCGTTACCTCAGATCTTTAATCTGTAATCATCACGCAGCTATTGAGCAAAACAGAGGATCGACAACAAATAAGAAATTCTATATGGCAATTTTTAGAATAAATTTTTCTTGAATACTTATGTAATGATTTTTTTATCTAATTGATTTTTGTATACTTTTCTAGAATAGTTTTTTTGATGTAATATTTGTTTTTATATTCTAGAATGTTCTGTGATAGTTTTTTTGTTATTTGTGATATGAGAAATATTTTGTTATTCTTTATTTGCAATATTAAAATTTTATCATGAAACGATGTATCCATTATATTTCCATAGTTATAAAAAAAGAAGAATAAGAAGTCGGCAAAACTGCAGGCCCATTTTCAAAATATTTATAGCTCACCATGGGGCGTGTGACAAACTCCATTTCATTTCAGTCATATCCAAACACTTCTGAAGATGTGATCCACTGCCGTTTTGAAAACAATGTTTAGGAAATTCCTCATAGGAGATACTGAAGATGAAAAGTTGACGTCAGCATCTGAAGATGACAGTGAGGAACTTCAACATCACAGCAGCACTGAGCCTGATGGTGATTACACCAGTGACTTAAATGAGGAGGATGTTTATATTGGGAGGGATAAAACCATGGTACGGAGGAAAGTTGCCCCTTCTCGAAATATCCATGCAGCTCAAAATAAAATTATCACATTTGCCAGGTAAGAAATCAAAATCACCAGTTGATTGTTTGTTATTGTTTTTCAATAATGAAATGATAAACCATAGTGATTATTTAATGAATATATTACTCATATAGCATCTAATTTTTCAGTGGAGAAGGATGCTAGAAGAACAGATGACTGAAATGAGGGCTTTAATTGGCATATTAATCCTTGCAGTAAGTTCTCACAGAGGGGTGGCCAAACATGAACATTTGTGGCTTAAAGATGGAGTGGGTTTTGAGTTGTCGGTGACTATGTCCCAGAAGAGGTTCTCATTTCTTGTTCGGGTCATATGGTTTAACTGCATCAATGATGACACATTAGAAAAATGGACCGACTTACAGCATTTCATGAATTTTGGGCAGATTGCAGAGATATTCACTTTCAGATTATATCACTGTAGACAAACAGTTAGTGGCATTGATGGGTAGATATTCATTCTGTCAATACATACAAGTCAGAAAAAATGGAATGAAGATATTTACATTATCCGATGCAATGTGCTGTACCCTGAACATGGAAGTTTGTGTGGAAAGACCACTTCCTGGTGTGGAAACTGGGGTTTGTTTTTCTTATTTATTTAACTATATGTTTCTATACCCTTTGTACTTTGGAATCCAAATTGGTAGTTTCTATAATATTTCAAAGGAGAACAGCTGGTACCTCACTCCTCCAAAGCCCACAAGCTGTCTGACTGCTCTAAATTTTTAATCCCACTCCTTTTGTTTCAGAAGATTTAGATCATGAGATTCTTTTATTTCCCCAATCAGGATAATCCTCTGAATTTTTTTTGAGGGCTGTGTGAACTTCTCTTGAATAAAGAGGCATAGTTTTTATTTTAAACATAACATGTTTATTTCCAAAATCAAAACTACACATGGTAGTACAGCATTCTAAGTAAAATATATACCTGTATTCATCATTTTCTTCATTAGGGATTTTCCATTATGCAGGGGGTTTTCCTTGACCTCAAAAAAAAATTCTATTGTTCTAGTCTTTTTTTTTTTTGCAACAGTTCTCTGTTTTCTGTATCTTCCTCTCTTAGTCCTTCTTTCCATGCCTTTATGGACTTCATCCATCCACACCTCCCTTGGTCTTCCTTCTTCCTGATGTCACCTAATTCATAATCCTTTGAAAATCTATCCTTTTCCATCCTGGTATGTCTGTACCACCTCAGCTTTTTTGTTTCAATTACCTGGATTATATCAGTTTTCACTTCCATTGAATCTGTTCATTTGTTATTTTTTCCAGTTGATTTTCTTGCTGCTCTTCTCCAGTAGCCCATTTCTGTTGCAAGCAATTTCTCCTGTTGTCTTTTATTCACTGTTCATGTTTCTGCTCCATAAAACAGTGTTCTGTACTATTGTTTGGTAGATAAGTGTTTGTCTTATTAAGTATATTTCTACTCCACAGGATTGCATTCAGCATACCTATCAATTTCCTTCCGTCTCTAATTCTCTTCTCAATCTCTAGTTTAGACTATCCATCAGCCTGTATTATTGACCCCAAGTATTTAAAGATATGTACTGTTTTAAGTTTATATCCTTCTATCTCCAGAACTTCTGCTTTTCATGTTGAGTATTCTGTCTTATCATAATTTATCTTTAATCCCCATCCTCTGTCTCCACCAATTTCCTGCACATATACTCTGCGTCATCCATATTTTGTGCCAGGGCTGGATTTAAGGTTGTTGTGGCCCCTAAGCTATAACTTTTAAGAGGCCCCCCCCTACTGAGTACAGTTAACCCAAAGCAACAGTAGAACTGCAATGGAATGTGGGCATTGTCAATAACTTTTTCAGTCCCTGTTTAGCCATGTCAACCTTTTCGTTCAGGATAAACTCATCAACCCCAGCAGTGACACCTACGCCTATAGAGCTTATTTAGAAACACTTTTGAACTTTGACCAAGGAGCTAAAAACTCGCAGCTCAGTACAGAACTGTTCGTAAAAGACTGCTTGCGAAGTGCCGCAGATGTTTTTTTGAACTGACAGCAGTATTCATCAGCATACGAAGTACTTTCGAAAACCAAGGCAGTAGAGCTACTAGGACTTCTCAGACTTGATTTGTGCCACCAGGCCAAATATATTGTTAACAACCTATCACTCTGTCGAGAATGGTTCGTAGCTCTCCCGAGTTCTGCTTGGTATCTCTTGACACTACAGCAAAGATACACATATGAGAAGCCTGCCTTTTTGTGCATAAAGTTAAGCTTAATCCCAACATACAGCTGGTTCACATGAATGTCCTTGAAACATGTTTACCCCATTAACGGCTTACTTAATACTCAGTTCTCAAAGGTATCTCCAATTCTACCTGAGACAATATATATCTAGGCCAGATCCCAGCCCATCTGATCATGGGTATTGTGTCCAGTGATGGTTTCAACGGCTCCTTCAAAACCAACCCATTTAATTTTGCCCACTACAATCTGTGCTATTTGCTGCTGACGGCATCCAGTATCTGTCCCTACTACTTGCATCCGATAATAAGAACAGACATTATACTAGATCTTACTTGTCACATTTTGCAGCCCTAAATAAGTGGCATTCAGACTGGAAACGACATCTCCCTCTTGGAGTATACAGAAGGCAGTGTGCTGTACGCCTTCGATTTAATCCCCCCGATCAAAATGCAATTGCCGAACACATCAGCTCAACACATCAAGGAGGCAACCGCCTTGAAATGAAATTCGTGGAGCCTCTTCCCGAAAACATAACAGTGATCTTGTATGCCGAATTCGAAAACATTCTTTATGTGACTAAAGACAGAGCAGTTCTCATAGACTATGAACACTGAACAGAACCTGAGAGTTTTAGAAGCAGACAACAAATCGGGCAAACCTATGAACGGCGTCTGTGCCATCACGAATTGCCATCAAGAATTCGTCAAAAAGAGAAAACCAGCCGTACTCGTTGTAAATACTGACTGCGCATACGCCTGACATGCTTTGCAAGACCGCCATCACTGGACATTGCAGAGTTCCTTAGCAAGAAGAGCAAGGAATGGACTTATAATAAAGTGTTAATTCAGCATCCTGAATCTATAACGTGTGGACTCCTCTGTATTTTTTTCCAAACTCGTAGATGTAGAGGTGTTTCTGTGCAATAGATTGTAAACAAATATTATTGTAGAGATTTGTGGGCAAATGATCTAATTGCCACATTAGATGTAATTCAATGTTTATTTGCTAAATAAATTTCATTTTAAAAAAAATGACTCTTTATTGAAAAAAATACTATAATGATATCCAATTGTGTGTGATTCTCAGGTGCCGTGGAGAGATGAGCATTGTGTATCTCAGTTTGACTGGCTTGTGTTGCTTCTCTATGGCCTCTGGCTGTTGCACTTCAGAGGGAATGCTGGGTAATGACACGGAGTGCGGTATCAACGGGCTGGCTTTGGTGCTGGGCGATGCCGTTGATATCGAATGTTTTGCGGAATTGACTTTTATCCCCAAATAAGACTGCAGAGTTTGTAGATACATCTTAACTTTTGAGTCTAGCTGCAAGTCTTGTCTTTTTAAGATGCCGACATCTGGTCGTCTAACAATACTAGCTGTTTTTGTTCTGGTAGTGCAGTTACAAGCAGGAATTTGTGGAAATATTTGCTCATCTTCTAATCAAATTTGTAATGAGCAGTTCGATGAGGCTTGTCAAGAGGAGGAACAATGCCCCTCCTTGCTGATGTATTAATTTCTGTTTTGTTTTAAAGGGGACTCTTTTCTTGCACCGTAACTTGCTTTTCTCTGTGTCAGTCAAAGGAATGTTACCTTTGATCAGGTTTTTGCAAATCTCACAGAATTTGAGCGGTGTTTGAGGCTTTCAAAATAGCAGTTGCTTGTTTTGATTGAGCTTCCGAGAGATACTTTATGAAGTTAGCGCTGCGTTTCAGCCGTCCAGCCACGTGGTCTATGTCCCCACGGCTGCGCACACACATTTGGCAATGTGTGTGCGCAGCAGTAGTAGTCTATCAGTATCCTGAGAAATCAAACAGCAAATATGAATGCCGATCACGTGTAGCATCTTTATATATATCAGTGAGAACACGTGACTTGCCGGGAAATGCTTGGGTTGCTAAAATGGGAGATTTTTCGGGAGTCATGAGGATTTTTAAAAACAACCAAGTAGTGGAAATTCAAACTTATAGTGCAGAACTGAGTGCCCTGAGAGAATAAGTTTTGTGTTAATAAAATCACACTCAGATTTCTGGTGTGATCCCTATAAATATTTTGGACACTACAGCAATATCGATCATCTAAGCTAGTAAATTGTTTACTCTAGGGTCGAATTCGGGATCGATGCATTTGTGTGCAGTGCTAGTAAGAAAAGTGCACAAATATGCAACAGCGATGCACTTCAGAGCAAGTTTTGTTTGCCCTGTGACTCCAAATATTTGCTATCCAGAATATATCGATTGAATGAAATACAAAGGTTACTTTCATTATGAATGGTGATCACTCTGCATCTATTACATTTGAAATGACAGTTGTGTGTAGCCAACCTTTTGCAATTTGGCAGAACTTTAAGGTATATGGGGACAAATAATAGTCGCTGCCAAACAGAGCTTTCAAAGATCACAAATGATCTTAATGACCATTGTGATTTAGAAGATATATCTGTTTATCTGCCATGGGTCTCCAATATGGCACTTCAAATCTGCACTCTGCAGAAATAATGATTTGGAAATCTGGGGATCGCTCGCTGAAACAGCTCATCTTCAGCCAAACCACAACTTCCTAAAGCAACCCTTGTGATTTCGTATAAATTAGCCATGGTAGTTTGAATACCTCTTCTCTCCAATCACACACACCTGTCTGTAAGTTTTAGCATCGGCCTGTTTGCCAGGAAAACTGACAGTACTCTGGCAAGACAACTGTCGGTATTATTGATTTGAATAACTGTTTTTTTTTTTTTTTTTTTAGTCATTCAAATTCAACATTTCCCATTTTCTTTTATGTTCTCAGAACAACTGCTCCCCTCCCCCAATTGGTAATATTAATAAGAATAACTCCAGACTAAAGTTGTCCAAAGTCATAAATTCACTGTTTGATTGGTTGACTGCTATAAAGGCGGCCATCAAATGTCAGATCGGACAAGGGCACGAATGGTAAATTTTTAGAGTTTTTTGAGACTTGAAGTGTCTAAACACAACCTAAATAGTATCCCTGAGCACTTAAACGCAATATCTCTTGGAGCAATTACCAAAAGCTCGAAAAAAAAACAGCTCTGTCGGCGAACATACTGATATTGCTAAATCGGACCTCATGTTTTAAATAAGCCCGATATTTTTTTGAGTAGCGCTCAACCCCGTCCTGAATATAAAAACGCTCATAATTTTCCTCATGAGCATCTCCATCTTTCATCTAAAAAATAGACAAAAAAATTGTGTTAGAGGAGAGTCTTTTCATTTAAAGTGTTTTTGCTGACAAAAATAATAATAATAGAGACATAGTGACCTCCTCAGCAACTTCAAGGCGTGCTGTTTTGGGAGTCATCTTCTGTGAGCCCAGCACCTCCCAAAATCTGAAGCCAGTCTAGAGCTGCCAGCTGTTCCTATTGTCTCATCCCTACTTGATGTAAAAACACCATTTGCATAGAATCAAAGAACTCTGTATTCTGAAAAAAAAAAAAAAAAAAAAAAAGGAACTAACAGTTAAAAATGAGATTAGTGACAATAACGCTATATGCAATTTTAAAATCGATAAAAATTTTCAGTAATGAAAAAATACTCGCACTTAAACTCCAAATTCTTGCAGTACTCAATCTCAGCCTGTAACTACTTGGCCGCCTCGTATTCATGCTCGAGTCAGCCGGCAAGGGCAATGACCTGTTCTTCCAAAGTGCTGAAATTCTCTAATTGATCAGACATGTCGAAGCTCAGAAAAACAAGTGAGTATGCAGCCATAATGATCCTTTTTAAATCAAAGTCGCGGTTTGAAACTGCAGTTGACATTTGACCAATCAGAGTTTAGAATCAAGAGTGTCCCCTGTCACAGCTAATAAGACGCCTCAAGATGGTGTTTCAAAAGGACCAGTAGAAAACCACGAATTTCTGCTTCAAAATGACCAATAAGATTTTTTTAAAAGAACACAAAAATCGGATGACTGTCTTGCTAAGAATAGTAACTGCTTACAATAAAACTGCTCCTTTATAGAGTTTAGGAAAGAAAAACAACTGGGCTTGACAATCTGATTTTTTTTTTTTTTTCAATACGTTTAAACAAATAAGTAACAGAAAAATATTTTCATTATGTTTTCAAACTATTGCTAAAAAAAAAAGCAAAGTTGTATCCAGACTGAAAGTTACTTTGTTAACTAATTCAGAGGTTAAGGATCCAGATGCAGAGAACCGGAATCCACTGAATTTACTAAAATAACTAATATCAAGGAGATTCTTATTTTTAAAAATAAGATCCTCAGCTCCAAAATTAAGAGGGTTATATAGGGTTACCATCTTCTGCACTCATAAAAAGAGGACATTTACATGTTTTGGGACGAATAAAAGATGACAAAAAGTTCATCTTGGATTAAAAAAGAGGACAGAAAAGAGGACAAATATATTATGAAAATAATAAAATAAAGACAATGTAAACCACATTTACTGATGTTTAGGATTAGTACATTCATATTTGTCTTGAGAAATTATTTCTTTCAATAGTTCTGCATTGCCTCTCAAATATGTGTAAAAATCAACGCATGACATATATTTGAAATTGTATTGCAAAAACAAAATACTTTTTACAGAATTGACATTTAACCTATTCCTTTCTTTCGTCCACTGACTTTGCATTAGAGAGAATACTCTCTCTACATTTGCATTGTGAGGAGGAATTGCAAAGAAAAACTGGGCAATTTTCAACAATTCTGAATGGAATTCAATATTTTTTGAATTACTAAAATATTTGGCCCACTTTTCATGTATAAGCATGTTTTTAAAGTCTTTATTATTCATTTGACCCTCAAAAAATTTCTTCAAATTGTTAAATTGGTCAAAACACTTAACATCATCAATTGTTACCCCTTTGTCAATCAAATAGGAAATAGAACATTCTACATCGTTCCAGCTTGGTACTGCATCCATTTTCATCCACATAAAACAGGAAATGGATTCCATATGGTGAAGCCACTTATCTAAATATTCCATGCAATTTCTATGCAGATTTTTTGTATCACTAGAAAATTTTTTACATTCAAGTACAAGTCCTACATCATTTTTTTGTATAGCATTTCCTTTACTCTTAATGGCATGAAGTTGTGATCCATCCGTTTCGAGATAATTTCTTTCACTGAGACTAAGACATCTAGCACTTATGCAGCTGAGTTACTTTCCCTTTCAATTCGTTGTATGTGTGTATGTAATACACTCATAAGTGATTGCATGAACCAAAGATGAATCTCACTAAATCCAGTTTCAAAGAACCTCTTAATCACAATGGGACAGAAAATAAGCCTGTAAAGCTGGAAACATATCTATGAGCCTTGTGATGCTTGGAAAAAATGAAAGCCATCTCGTCTTGCTGTGAGAAAGGAGCTGTCTATATTCAATCTCAACAAACTCACAGTATTCCTTAAGCTCTTCAGTCCGTACTGTATAATTATGAAAATATTGGTAAATTTTAAAAACAATGTTCTCTACATCAACTTCCCAAAGTTCTGCGGCATTCTAAAGGCAATTGTTCAAAATATGTGCAGGGCAGCCCACTCCAATCAGTCTTGTTATGCAACAATTTCTTTAATTTTGCAAAGACATCATTCCCTTCTTCATTTCATCTCAGTCCTCGAAACATTGTATTGCAATTGTCCCCAGTGAATGCAATACATTTTTCACACAAACCATTTTTTTCAAGAGTTTCTTTAACATATGTAGAAATGGTATCTGCAGTCTCGTTAGGCATCTTCTGTAATTCAATTAATTTTGTTTGTAACCCTCCTTCATTTATATCAAAATACTGAATAATTAATGGGAAGATTTTTTTCAGAACCATGATTACATCCATCAGTTGAGACCGTACAGTACACAATTTTATTTTATTTTAAAGTTTTTACAGTAACATTAAGAGAATGATTTGCAAGTACAAAGTTTACAATGGCTTCTGTCTTGGTTCTAGCGCAGGAAAATCTTTTTGCTATCTCAGAATCAAAAAATACATTTTTTAACATGACAGTTGTGCAATCCATTGATTTGTAACTACTATGATGTCTAACAGTGTGAAAAGCAAAGATACCCTCTGCAGCAGCCAGATCATATTCCGACAGTTTTGAAAAAAAATCTGTAACCTTTCCCGAAGAGGCCTCACCTTGAACTGCTTTCTCGTGCTTCTCAGTTTCAATGTGATGCTTCAAATCACCAATCCCTTTATTGGCTACTGAAACATATGTCCCCATTCTGCAAACTTTGCATTCAGCTTCCCATTCCTCCCGGCCAGATACAAAACATGGAAATTTGTTTTTCATCTCTTCTGTAAACATTCACTTCCTTTTAGGCATTTTAGGGGAAGTATAGTCTTTATAATATTAATTTTTATAATTGAAATAACAATAAATATTTTTTATTGTAAGTAGTGAAGCATAAATTTTATTAAGGTTAGGTTATGTTTTACATTCACAACTAAACTAACCTAATTGCAGAAAAGTACTTACAGGTATAAAGATGGATAATAAATATTTTTGTAATTAAAGTGAAAAACAGTATTTTAAAAAAAGGTAAACTTTGGTATTAAATAAACTAGTGTCTGCCTCTTGATTGGATCCTTGATAAGTATACCAAATTTAGTGGACAGTACGCAACTTTCGATCAATTTGGTGTGCATACAGCTGAAATCCACGTTTTCATATGCTGCAATCAATTTCTAGAGAAAAACAGTCCCTCTAACTGTCAATATTTATTTGACATGCTGGAATTCCTGTAATTTGTATATCTTTTTCTAGCATACCATCTGATCTTCACGTGTTATCTACTCTCTAAACCAAAATATTGTATTGCTAGACTATATAAAATTTATGTGTGTAAATTGTGAAGCAGGCGTGGGTTGATAACAACCTCAATGCACTAAAATGAGCGTCGTCGGGGTCTTCCGCCTAATTGTCAACACGGAAATTCGAATTGAAGAATCGTCTCCTATTCCGAAAAATATTCTGTATAACATAACTCGGTAGTTTTCGTCGAGCTTGCATAAAAAAATGGCGTATAATATAAAAATCCGGACATTTAGACAAATTTATAAAAATCCACCCGGACAAAAATTTTAGACAAAAAATCCAGACAAATCCGGTTAAAAGAGGATGGATGGTAACTATAGGGTTATAGCCACTTTTAACTATTCTTTAAAAATAGCCCCATTAAGCTATGGAATTTTTCCAAAATTTAACTATGAGTTCTAAGTAATAAAAGACTGATATATCCATTGATGACACAAACATTTGGAGGTTTCTGTCTAAAGGGGGCAACCCCAAAACCAGTAAATCTCCAAGGCAATGAGATATCAAGTCTCCATTTTGTGTAATGTTATCTCAACGGGACAATATAAAGTCTGTGGGAATATTCACATAGACTTCAGCAACAGATGCCTGCCAATGTTCTAATAAATCGGCTGCATCATCAAAGTCAAAGCATTTTATTTTTTCGTCGGGCTCCAGGATTTCCCCTATTTGCCGTTGAAAGTAATCAATACATTGTGTACAATTTATAATGACTAATTATACATAAAAAGTACAATGATGATACATAAATACTGGGCTTCGGAGTCCAGCAGACTGATCAATACATCAGGTAAGAGTAAGCCAAAGAAACAGTCTAGCATTTCACTGAACTTTAGGAGCAAGAATTCTTTTCCTCCATTTAAACAATTTCTCTGCATAGGTGGAGAAGGCAGTATAATATTCAGAACAGTTAACCAGTCTTGGCAGTTCGTAGCAGTCAAATACATTTGTGAGAAGTTGAAAGTCCAGTCTTAAATCATCGTACAGGGAACAATGAAAGACGAGGTGCTCAACAGTTTCTTGAACACCACAACTACAGAGAGGAGTGTTACTTAATCCTAGTGAGAACAATTTAAAGTTAAGACTTCGATGACCGGTATATAAAAACATAACGTATAAACCAGGATTGAACCAGTCCATTTTCTTGTTGTAATCAACAACCTCGGGAAAAAACTTAAAGGTCTCCCTACCCAAAGTAGAGATAGACCAGGTATTTTGCCATGCTTTGCAACATTCATTTCTCATTCTTTTCTTGCAAGTCAGTATTATATGTTATACCATTTACAATCGCAGGAACATTTTTTCTTCTACAATATAAAAGATAGTGTAACATTACTTCATATTGGATTGGCAGTCGATGACTGAGGACCTAGAGAGCAGCTGTAGAGACAGTTCGACAAGCTCTACTTACAGCGAGAAGAGGCTACATCATCAGATGGCTGCCAACATTTTAATAAATTGGTGGCGCCAATGTTCTAATAAGTCAACTTCATCAACAGATGCCTGTCAATATTGTTATAATGTCTGCTGCATCAAAGGATGCCTGCCAAAGTTCGATCGGGCACCTCTGTAGCCAGGTGGGAAGGAGCAGCAGTGTGTAGCACACGCTTCTTGATTAGACCGGGGTTCGAGCCTGTCACCACCAAATACGGAAGATGCGGAAAGGTCAGCGAATGACCACCGCATATCCCGGAGCAATATGGCCTTAGTTGCTAATGCTCCTAAAATCCAAATACCAAACCAAACCAAGCCAAAGTTCGAATATGTCTGCTTCATTGAATGAATGCTTGCTGATGTTCTAATAAGTTGGCTGCATCAACATGAGGCCTACCAAAGTTTTAATAAGTCGGTTTCATCAACGTAAGACTGCCAAAGTTCTGATAAGTCAGCTTCATTAACGGATGCCTGCCAGTGTTCTAATAAGTTGGCTTCATCAATGGATTCCTAACCACTAATAACATTAGTCCACGAAGAGCAGTGTCCATTAATTACCACTCTGTCTTCTCCCACTCAACCATCCCTTTATCCATAGCAGCAATTTGCCTCCAATGCCACACTGCTCCAATTTGTGCAGCAGTCTTCCATGTGCAACAGTATCAAAGGCTTTTCTAAGATCCAAATATATGATATGAAAGTTATTCTTTGCATCCAGTTCCTTTGTGACTACATATATCCAATCAAATTAGTCAGACAAGACTTCCCCTTAACAAACACATGCTGTGTCCAAGCTATAACTGAAGTCTTGTCTAGATGATCCTGCAATGCTTCTTTAACCAGTGCCTCCACTGATTTCCCTGGAGCAGAAGTTAAATTAACAGGTCTGTAATTACCTGTCTCCCTTTGATGCTCCTTTGTGGATTGGGGTCACATTTGCACATCTCCAGTCCATGGGTACCTCCCCTGAGTCCAAAGAAGCTCTCATAATTATGGCTAAGGGTTTGCTTACTTCCTTTGCTGCCTCCTTTAATATAACTGGATAGATCCCGTCCACCCCGGGTGCCTTTTTTATGTTTATCTTCAACAATTTCTCCTCCACTTTCCTCTCAGTTATTACAAAATCATCTAGCTCACTGCCAGAGTTTACTTCACCTCTGGCATTCCCCTCTCTACATAACTCCTCATGTGTGAGGAGTTATATTGTCTCCAAAGTTCATCGGTTGGACCTCATCAGCTCCAAAGTTCTAATAAATCGGCTGTTTTAATAAGTTGGCTTCCTAAACCGGCACCTGCTAATGTTCTTATAAGTTGGTTTCATCATTGGAGGCTTGCAAAGTTCTAATAAGTTGGCTTCATGAATGGATGCCTGCCAAAGTTCTAATAAGTTGGCTTCATGAATGGATGCCTGCCAAAGTTCTAATAAGTCTGCTTCTTTAACGGATGTCTTCCAAAGTTGTAATAAGTCGGCTGCATCAACAGAGGCCTCCCAAAAATCTAATAAGTCTGTTTCATGACAGAAACTGAAGTCCTCTTAAGTGCCAGCTTCATCACAGACAGTATAATCCTCATAAGAGCCAACTTCATCAATGGATGAAATAATAAAAGTATTATAAATGATTATAGGAAAATTCCAGATTCTAGTGAGGACTTGTTAGATGCATAAGAATTGAGAAATCGTCCATTTAATTGGGAGAAGTGCAAGGAACTTCCAAAGTGAACAGTTCTTGAAATGAAAAGGTGCACATTGTAATACCCGATTGCCTATGGAATTGTGCTGTCAGATGGAAAGGGAAAGAAAAACAACTTTGTTTACCTCATTCTTCTTTATACCTGTCATTCTCCAAAATCTGTATATATAGTAAAATGTTTCTAATTCAGTTTTAAAAATTATTATGAACAGATGTTATGCTTTATTATTAATTTAGAACATTTAATTTTTTTTTATAAAAATAATTATTTGAACTTTGTTTTCCTTTTGTGTTAAAAATATGACATTAGCCAAAATTTACTGATTTGTTTCTTTTTTTATGTTGAAAATATCAAATTACAGCCATTAGAATTTTATTAATAAGAGATAATGTAACTACTATCATTAAAAAATGAGAGAACACAATCAAACCTTGGAAAAGTTGTAGATGATTTCAGTTCAAACTCAGTGAGAGGAATCAACCATTTTTGCAGAACAAAACTTTTGCATGTAATGTAATATATCTGTATTGTAATTGCACAGGACAAGAATACACTTCACACAAACCTTATTTGTGATAACATTGTTTATTAAAAAATTTCTTGTATATCATACATAAGATAATATTGTTTACTTATAAATAATTATACTATTTGAATAAAATGGACAAAGAGGATTTCATTTTTTATAACATTGCCACGTTATGGGCTGTAACCACTTCAAAGTAGTTACAGCTCTGGATCTTTGACAATTTTCTGGCCATCTCCTCACCAAAAAAGGACTTTTTTTTTTCTCTCCCCAGGGTCGAACTGGAAAGAGTGAACCACCTCCTCCTAAGGATTTTTTTTTTTTTTTTTTTTTTTGCTTCAAGTGAATGAGGGAAACTGGAAATTTCAGGAAAATGAACCATTTTCCTTATTCAGTAAAAAACTACTCTGTCAATGGAAGAGAACTGACTATTACAGTTACAGCTCAGAATGAAATGCAAGCTTCCTAACTTATGGCACTTTATGTTGAATTTTTCTGGCACGTGTGATAATGAAAAGAAAATTTTTCCAATGAAATTTTTTGATGGCATCAAATGCATATCAAGGAAATACTGAAGTATTCAGTAAAAATGCAAATTTGAGAAAACAGTCTGTTACTTGTAGCGTATTTTTTTTTTCTTTTTCATTTGCACACAAAGTGAGATACATGTGAATTTCCTTTGACACCAGTTTTCAAATTTTATAACACAGCTATCAATAGAAATATTTTCTTAATTTTGTTAGAAAATCAAATATACATTCAGAAAAGGTGCTGTACCAATATTGTTCCCTAAAAACAATTACAGTATAGCAAACTTTTATTTTATCAAATGCACAATGTAGTGTTATCAGTTTTTCCCATTTTTAGTGTGGCTTCCAATTGATGAATTTCCTTGTTTTTTTTTTTTTTTTTTTTGTTAGATGCAATACATAAGTACACGTGCCTTGAGTGACCGGGGTTCAAGCCCGTGACTACTGAATACGGTGCTGTTTCTTGTATTCTATCTATCTTGTGAACTCCTCTGACCTTTTGGTCGTCCCGGAGTATAAACAGAAAATTTATTTATTTTTTTTATATTGAAGAAACAAAGTACAATCTTTTTGTTTTTCAAAAACAATTTGTTGCAATTCTTTCGGTTATGCTTCTAATGCCAAGAAACAGTTGTGTGCATTTTTTTCCCCCTGTATCACACTCGCAATGACACTGTATCACATCAAATGACACAGAAAGCTCCATCACTCACTGTGCAGTGAGTGATGGAGCTTTCTGTGTCGTTTGATGCTCTGTGTAAATTACTCTAGCCAATGGCAGAATGCAAACGCAGGAAATTCAAATGAATGCAGTGTTGCATTCTATAATCAATGTTAACGCCTGCTTGATTTTTCTCGGGGATAATTAGAAAATGCATACTTGATTATACAATTTTGCAGTTTGTGCGTTAAACAATTTTTCTGAAATTTTAAATTGGGAAATCAAAGAAAGCACTTCTGTTTGTGTATATTCCTTATTTCCAAGTTTCAATTTTGTAGATAGAGTAGAAATTATAGTAATAAGTTAATTTCACTGTGGTAATTTTTCCCCAGCAGACTAACAGCACTCGACAATGGGACGTGACTAAAGCAGTGTTTCTTTGTATGTTTTTAAGGTTGTTTCATAATCCAACCTTAAAGGGTTAGGAAACCTCATTTTCTAACCTAATCTTAAAATTTAAGTTAGGAAACCTTATTTCTTTATTTTTCATTATATTTCCTAACCTGAGCTTAAATGTTAGGTTAGGGAAATGAAAAAAAGATTATTTATATATATATATCATAACGACAATCAGTCACTCAGTGCTATGATCTTATCTGTTCTGTTCATGCACCAAACACTACTTTGTCTATCATGCCAACTTATCAATCGATATATCATTCTCAGCTTCTGCCCCAGACCAATAGCAAACATTGCCTGTTTACCGAGCAAGTAGTGCAAAGCCATAGTAGCGGCAGTCCATGCATTGCCACTACTGATAACACTCACCATCTCTTTACAGAGCAAGCAGCACTAAAGTGCAGTAGTGGCAAACCAGTTTGTCCAGTAAGTTCCCCCTAGTTTGCCATAGCTCTTGTGTTGGTTTTCTTTACCTTAGTCAAATGTTTCAGTAAATCTCTTGGAAAAAATCGAAGCTATGTGAAGTAAAATTCTAACCAAATGCTTTTCAGCTAAAATATAAGAATTAAAAAAACAAAAAAACCCTGATATACAAAGTAAGATACAGAAGAATACTTCACAAGATTCATGATCTAAACTAGAACTGAAAGCACAATTTTATTTTTCATAATTTTTTTTATCATGAATTTCTTTAAAATTTTAGTAAACACCAGGTTCTGAAATGAATTATAAATGAAGGAAAGAAACTTTTTTTTTTTAATCTATTCATGTCAAGATAACTTGATCCTCAGCTCAGCAGAGTTCTGAAATGTGACCTCAAGAGATTCAAAAGTTCATGCAATGGTAACACTACTTTGGGTATACAAGAACAAAAGTGAATTTTCCCTGTCACATGGCACATTAACAAGAAAGCACAGACAACTTTTTATTTGCTTTGAAGAATCAATGAAATAAGAAGTAATAATTGAAAGATTCTCTTGCTTGTCATTATTGCAATGGAAAGTGCTTTTTAATACATTGGACCCATTGGTCAGAGCTTTGTTTTCATTTTTAATGACATTTTAATGCAAAAAGAGTCACTTTTCAGTGAAAAGGAAGATCATTTACAAACTTAATTTCACATTGGAGCTTGATGGTAATACTGTGAATATGTAGAGATATCTATGGATTTAAATTTTTTTAAAGAACTGAAGTGCACTTAGTATGCCAAAATAAAATCCTGAAATTAACAGAACAACACTAGTAAAATGATAACTCATTTGTTTTTTCTAATGATGACATGCCGATGTCACACAAATGAGTATGTTGCAGAATTTATTGGTGTTTGTCTCCTTCTCTTAACTACTGATAAAATCAGTGATGTTTAGAGTTTGTTACAAAGCAATATGTTTAAAATAAGCCTCTTTGCATTGGAAAAAGTTTAAAGATAACAGTTCTGTTATCGAATTTTTTCATTGTAAAGATCTGTTTTGTTTTCAGTATAACTGAAAATTTAATTAGAAATTTGAGAAAAGTTTTGGGATATGAATGCAGATGCTGTTTGTGTAATTAACCCTCCAGCAGTCACATGAGACTTGTCACTTCTCTTATGAAAAGAATCTTTGTACAAAAATTGGTGATTCAGAGTTAGCGACTGAAACTTTCTGTACCTTTTGAACTGCAAACTCGGTTTTACTAAAGTAGTTTTTGAAGTGAAATTTTACAGTTGATAGAGTAATAGCATGAAAACCTGTCAGATAATGCATGACCATTCTTGCAACTATTTTTAAGTAGTTGTGCTTTTCAATTTTTGTTTTAATTAAGAAAATATATCTATATATATTTATACATTAATCTTTATTTTTAATAAGTTATCTTTAATAATTTTGTCTTTGGTAATTTGGTTTATCAGCAAATTAAAGGTACACCTGTGAGTAGACCAGCATCTTGTATCATTGCTAATTTATACTCTACTGGTCTGAAATTTTTACCCCATATTTAGATATGTTGATGAACTTTGTGTGATTAACTGTCCAAATTTTCTTGAAGAATTTGTCCATCTATATCCCCAGTAACTTATTTTGGAAAAGCCTAATTCTTGTGACCATATTTGCTAATTACTTAGCCCTGAATATTAAAACTGATAATTGAAAAACTATTAATCTTTATAATAAACATGATTCCTTCAGCTCTCAAGTAAATTTTTCTCATTGGTGTGTGTGTAGTTGGCTTATTTTGTCTTAATGTGATATTTCGTAAATTTTTTGCCTTAGCATTAGTACTGGGTGCTGGTCTAAATTTGTTATCTGTTGGTTGATAATTCTTCTCTACAAGCAGCTTATACTTCCCATTTTTGATTATGGTCCCCACAAGAGGAATATCTTTCT
Organism: Mastigoproctus giganteus; assembly: GCF_048544385.1. NCBI lineage: Eukaryota > Metazoa > Arthropoda > Arachnida > Uropygi > Thelyphonidae > Mastigoproctus > Mastigoproctus giganteus. The sequence continues at coordinate 223,913,513 of NC_143584.1, forward strand.
CACAGATTCGAGAGAATATCAATTAAATTCTTATTCTTTCGAAATCTCCTTGCCTTTCATCGAAACTATGGAGCTCTTTGTGGTTATTTTAGAATCATTCCTCTCAGTGGCGTAGCTACCATGTAGGCAGGCAAGGCAATTGCCTCTGGGCCCGGCATCTTTGGCTGTCCCCTATTTTTGCAATTTTCATTAATTAAGTAGGGCCCCCGAACATGTTATTTGCCTCCAGGCCTGAAAAAGGGTAGCTATGCTACTGATTCCTCTTTACTCCAGACAGCAACTCCATGGGTCTCTTTTTGTCTATAATATCATAAACTATTATTGACTCCATCTCTTGAACAAATACTTTTATACCCGCTTGAATTCTCGTTATAAATCTTACACTTAAACCATCTATGTATAAGAAATTTCTCTTTACTCTGTTTTGTTAATCTAAATTTTGTATATATCTTAATACTAATTTTGTATTTAATGAATAAATTGATTAATACTGTTTTGTATTGATTCTCAGTTCTTGTCTAGGGTCTGTGTGCCCTGTGGATGAGAAGTTTGTAAATAAATATGTGTATATTGTATAAGTAAATTCATGTATCTATCTCTGAGTCCTGTATTGTATGATATGGAGGGATGCCAGTTTTCGGCAGGGAGCAATTAGCATAATAAATTAAAAAGAAAAAATCTTAATATTTTTACCATTCATACCATCAATTTATCACAATAAATACACATTTCATTACTTTAATGTTATATTACTTTATGTATTGGTTTTTAGCTGCTTTGTGCTGTTTAATTTAATTTAATATTTCACTGTGAGTACAAGATCAATAAAGTAAAATCTTGAATCAGCACTGTATCACACCAATATTACTAGGCAGAGTGCAGTATTGTGTTCCTGTAGTGTTAAATCCAACACAGGAAAGTTCTTTGGTTTTGAAAAACTTGATACGATGTTCAGACAAAATCTATTCTTTTATAAATGTAATGATTCACGTTGTCTCACTTTCCTTATAATGGATAATATCGAAATTAGTTGCAGCAATACAACCATATAAAATGTTTTGTAAAATTTCCAGTGTCATATGTCTTAACCTGCACTATTTGCAATGTTAAGAATGGCCGCCGTTGATCTAAGAGTAAAAACTTAATACCACATACTAGTAAAGATACCGATTTGGAACTATTACATTACCAAGGATTCAGTAATGCTAAATATAAATTCGGCTGTCGTTGAAAATAAGACCCAAGAAGATTTTGAAAATTTCCATAACTCGTTATACCATTATGGATTTCAATAAAATATTCAACGATGGTTGTGTTAACATGCAACATTATAAAATTTTCAATCTCAGTTATGTTGAAAATCAAAAGTTGAAGGGTACAACATAAAAGTAGACATGGTGCAATTTCAACACATTTTTTCATACTTGCAATATTTTTGAAATACAAACCATTGAAACTCATATTTAGTTATAAAAAATTCAAAAATCTGAAAGACAAAATATTTCTCTGTAGTGAGTGAATCCTTTCAAAATTTCATGGGCCCATAATAAGGCCCTAAAACCCATATTAATACATTGCTTTTATTAACTGGTAATATGACATAATATTATTTGCAATTGTTTTTGGATCATTTGAGCATTAAGGTTTATTTGTGAAGAGTCCAAGAGCAGATGAATTTCTACTGACAGACAGTTGCATCTTCAACCAAGGCTTGTGTTGCTATAAACAAGTTATGAAGTACTGTATAAGTTGTTATCACATGAATCGTAAGTATTTTTCTTTTCTTTTACACCGATGGTAGGCCAATAGCTTTTAACCGGTGCCGTCTGGGTGGTGGTAGTACTCACTGAGAATAAGTAACAATGGTCTTCTCTGTTAGTGAAGCGTTACTTATTCGAGGTAGTGCAATACCATGCAACTTGTGAAGGAAGAGCACAATATGAGATACAGAGCAAATGTTGTCACCCATGCTACCATCATAGTTTCTTAAGAGCTATCTATTGTGTATCTACACCGATATTATATAGATAATAAAGAAGTTACATGACATAAAAACAAAATCCACTGACATGTTCAGCCATTCTAGAACTGTTTATTACTCTTAATCTCTAATATATAAAAGTGTCCTGTTTGATGCTCTTCTTTTAAATACCTCATTTGCAAACTCCTGTAAAGCTATAAAGAATTGTTCATTCTGGACGAGTTTTGATTCATACCCTGGGGCAATGTTCCCAACATATGCATTAATATTCCTCTAAGATCTGTGTAAAGAATACAGTTGAAAAGAATATGGCTCCAAGTTTCTGGAAACCCACATTGACATAAATCCATGTCAGACAATCTAAACTGAAAAAAGTTTAGCATTCATTGATCCACGTCTTATAAGAAATATAACCCCATAGAAAACCCTCCCTGGTTCTTTTTATACATTATAAACATCACTACAGGGATAAATATTTTAGTAACTAAACCTAGTGGTTGTATCCCATCTAGTTTGCCAAACATGTATCAATTCATTATAGCATCTTACCTTTTCTTTTTTAATATCAGCTTCAGTGTTAATAGTAATTCCAAAAATTTCTGTTAGTATCTGTTTCTGAATGCAATAATGTAGCCACATAAAAGCCACCATCAAATGAAGACGAATGGTTTCCGCAAGAACCTGTAATGTTCTTGTTGATAGAACTCTACAAACTCTCATCATAATCAAAAGCATAGACCTCTGAATATAAATCAGTTTAGTTGTGAACCTGACAGTATTTACTCTACGAAACCATGCTCCAGAAGCATATGTGACCATATGCTTCTGTATAACGTCGTGGTTTTAGACCAAAGTTGGTCTCAGGTAAGGAGAGCATGGTTTTTCATCCAGCAAACAAAATATAGCATAGAACACAGTGTCCGGTGAAATACCACCACTTTGCTTATTGGAGGCTTGAAGTGGTGAAACCCATGTTTAGTCTCTAGAGCAACGTTTCCGGCATCCCCCTCCCCCCATACTTCTCCTTCAACCCATGCACGGTACTAAGTACACCTAATTCTGTTTTTGCACGAACTTTTTTTACACGAATTTGGTTTAACACGAATTCAAAATAAATATTTCATTCTCTTTTTACGCGAGTCATTTTGATTTAACACGATTTCTATGAATTTTTTTTTGCCTAAATTCTAAGAAATTTTTTTTATTTGTGGCATATTAGTATCATTTCTATATTACATGCACCAATAGATTGGATAACAGCTAGTGTATGCGTTTTGAAACGCGTGCTTTTGCTTACCAATGTGTACGTCTAGGTATCTATGAATCATCAACGTTTTTATTGAATTTGGTGCACATCTACGGTATTCGTGCATTGTATCTTCGGAAGACATGTAGTAGTAAGCTCTATTTCAAAATGAAAGAATCTTGAGTGAAATTTGTGCACATATAAATTTTTTAATTTTGCCGATAGTCAATAAATTGTAAGTTTACAAAATTTTCATACCTTTTTTTATTAATTATAACTGAGATATTTTTCAGTAGCCCTTATATAATGTCGAATAATTCGCCTATTACCAAAATGAAAAGGAAAGCGATTTCTTTGGAACTTAAAATTCAAATTTTAGATCGTCTTGCAACTGGACAAGGGGCTACGTCTGTAGGAAAGCATTTTGGTGTACATGAAGCTACCGTAAGAACTATTAAGAAAAATGAAGCTGCAATTAGGAAGTTGGTATGTTCTGGAACAAAAGTAAGTGTTAATTCATCATCATATACAAGAGATATTGTCAAGGAAAAAATGGAAAAGGCCCTGGTAATATGGATAGAAGATCAGTCACAAAAAAGAGTACCAGTAGATGGAAATGCCATCAAGCAAACAGCACTAAGAATTTACAGACAGATTAAAGAAAAGGAGCCAAGCACTTCATCTCAGTTAAACAGAAAGTATGAATTTTCTGCGAGTACAGGTTGGATGACAGGGTTTCTTAAAAGGAATGCTCTTCATAATATAAAAAAGGTGAAACTGCATCTGCAGATGAATCGGCTGCTAAAGTATTCCCGCAGGAACTTGCAAAAATTATTGAAGATGGAGGATACACTCCTCATCAAGTGTGGAATGCAGATGAAACTGGTTTCTTCTGGAAACGAATGCCGAACAGAACGTATGTAGCCAAATCGCAGAAAACTGCTGGTGGTTTTAAGGTAGCTAAGGATCGTGTGACCTTATTATTTTCCTCCAACGCTTCAGGAGATCGTATGTTGAAACCACTGCTGGTAAATCGAGCCCTAAACCCACGTTCAATGAAAGGTGTAGATATCAATAAACTGCCTGTTCACTGGATGGCAAACAAGAAGGCCTGGGTGACCACTACTATTTTTACAGAATGGTTCAACAAATGTTTCGTCCCAGAAGTCAGACGTTATATGAATTTGAAAGGTCTCGAATTTAAAGTTCTTCTGATTCTTGACAATGCACCCGGCCATCCTGTCTTGGAACACCCAAACGTACAAATTTTATTTCTGCCACCTAATACAACATCGTTGATACAACCGCTAGACCAAGGTATAATTGCGACAATTAAAACATACTACGTAAAACGAACATTCCAACACGTTTTGGACAAACTGAATGATGAAACACTAACAGTCATTGATGTGTGGAAGAAATTCTCAATTATGGATTGTATCAATCAAGTTGGATTAGCGTTAACTGAATTAAAACCAGCAACTTTAAATGCGTGTTGGAAAGCGGTTTGGCCACAATGTGTAAAAAAGCAAAGATCCCATCATCCCTAATACGACCGAATTTCCCAACATCATTACAATGGCACACAAAATTGGTGGAGAAGGATTCGATGATCTATCGTTTGAAGATATTGATGAATTGTTAACCGACAAAGCCCTAAGCGAAGATGAAATATTAGAGGTTGTCCTTGGGACTCCTTATCCCACAGAACGTAGTGATAATGAAGAAAATGATCCTGTTCTAAATGCAGATTTAATAAAAGAAGGTCTGGAACTGGCCAGAAAATTAGGTAATCATTTTGTCAAACATGACCCTAATGAGGAACGCGCTGAGAAGTTTCAACGTGAACTGAAATTGTTGACAGCCTATTACAGAGAATTATATAACGGCCTAACCAAAACACGAACACAATGATTAATAACTGAATTCGTTCGTAAAACCGGTGAAACATCAGCACCAGAGGAGACTCGTGCTGATTTTGCTGAAGAGATCACAGAAAGAATTTCATTAATAGAGGAAGAAGACGATGTCCACAACATTTCTAGTGATGGCAGTGATATTCCAGTCGTACGCAAACGTATGCGCCGTTTATTATCAGAAAGTGAAAATGAATAAAATCTTGTTATGTGTAAAACAGATTTTTTTTGTTCATGAAGAATTTTTTTTCATTTCATATGCATACAAATTTATTTTAGTACATTTTAATTACATATTATTACATGTGTATTTTGTTGAAATAAAATAATAAGCTTAAAACGAATATTTTATGTGTTTTTTTTTTAATTAATTTTACTGATTTTTTTAGATCCGGAACCAATCTTCTTTTCTTCCATAAATACAGTCTTTTTTTACACGAATTTTTTTTACACGTATTTTTCAGGAACGTATCTATCGTGTAAAAACAGAATTAGGTGTACTATAGGAAGAGTAAGAAGGGCATTGTATATTCTAAAATTCCATCTACTATTTGGCCGCATTGGAAAATGTAGCACTAGAGAGTACTGAAAGTGAAGCTTCTGAAGAAGAAAATTAAAGCCTGGGGAGACATTAAGTCCAGTCTTCAACTGTTTTCACAGTGATCTGGTAAGAGATGTAAATTTTACAAAGGAATATGTGAAAAACCTTGGTTCTAGACAAATCAAAAAATCTAGTGCATGGAACGTTTTTCTCATGGTACAGACACAGAACAGGAATTCGTTCCCTACTTTTCTGAGGAAGATTGTATGGTTTTTTTGCTCAAATTTGGCAGTACAAATGATTTAATGAACTATTTAGGGATTAGTTCGATCCTAGAACATTGAAGACTTTATTGGCTCAACCAAGAGGGGTCTCAAAAGTGTTGCTCTATTGAGCCTTGATGCTCATTCATTTACTAACAATGGAAATGTGGGTCAATTCCAGTAACTCACTGGGTATTTGAAAGAAACAAGAACCTGAAAAAGTTGTTGGTAAATATTAAGTAAGAATATAGTTTGTTGGGCTCTGCTGATGTTAAAGTGATAAGCATGTTACTTGGACAGCAATCTGTCTACACAAAAATGGCTTGCTTTTTGTGTGAGTGGGACAGTTTCTTGTCGAGTGGCACCAGGAGTCCAACTCCAAGTAGCATACTCTGTGTGGCAATACAAACTCTGTAACGACCAGAGATGTAAGTTTATATGTAGTCTGTGTAATGTGTTGGGTTATAATAACTGGAATATCAAGGTCTAGCCAAAGAAGGACAGTCCGTTGCCTGGATCAATGAGCATAGTGCATAAAGCACTGATAAACCCCAAACCTGTCATCCTTGCACATCAAAAGGGGTTTGTGAAAACTTTACCTCAGGAAGGTTCCTACTTCAATTGCCTTTGTACTAAATTCCCATCAATTACCCAAGAGAAGCTAAAGCAAGGTATTTTTGTTGGACCTCAAATTTGCATACTGTCAAGGGACTGGGATTTTGTTCATAAATATCTTGATAAACAAAAGATATTTATGAACAAAAAAACAAGCATGGATTAGCTTCAGGTCTGTTGTTGAGAACTTTTTAGGGAACAAAATATGTTGGCAAATAGCTGGGCTGCAACATGAGTGTGATGGTACCATCTTTTACACTCCCACATCGACTGCTTCCCAGAAAATCTAGGAAGTGTTAATGAACAACAGAGTAAGTGGCTTTACTAGGGCATTAAAGAAATGGAGATAAGGTGTCAATGTACTTCTGTTCTTTCTAAAGTAACGAAGAAATCCATTAACTGACAATTCCTAAACTATCTAGGAAGCTTTCATTTGATCAATGAGCTCTAGTATGGATTTCATGAGTGCTGATTCACTGGTAATATACCGACTTATATTATCAGTCCACGGTCAAATTTAATAGAAATGTGAAATTCCAACAGTTGCTATGAACATTTCAAAGCCTTTTGATCGTGTTTGGCATAAAGCTCTAAATAAGCTTTCATCTTATGGATTGTCACCTGTTTTTTAATAGGGTATCAAGATTTCTATGTGATCCCTCGCTGCAATTATGGTAGACAACGCTCTGTCTTGTAATTTCTTCACTAATGCTGGTGTTTCCCAAAGTTTGGTTCTTTCTCCCACTCTTGTATATTAATGACCCTCTATTGACTGGAAATCTTATCCATAGTTTTGTTAATGATAGCACATTGCACATGGCAATGTTCTATCATTGCACATAGCTCCAGGTAATTTTCCAGTGGGGCAAAGGTAACTTATTTAATTTCAATCCTAAAACTCAGTCCTATCTTCTTATCAACGATTCTTCTGCTCCTGTGCTTATCTTCAATGACGTTCAGATTTATAGACAAGAACACATATCTATAAGGAATTACCCTGACTTCTAATCTATCTTGGAATAAGGACACGACAAATATCGCTTCCTTTGCATCTATAAAAACTGAGTTTTTTATTATTAAAATCAGTTTATTTCCCAAGTAACCTTGGGTCACCCCGGGACGGCTCTGTGCCAGAAGGGTGTGAGTACAGACTAAGGTGCGAGGAACACAATGTACAATAAACAAGGGTACATGCGTGCTCGACCCGAGACTGTTTACAGGATTAAATAAACAATAATGTACAAAATATACAGTAATATACATGATTACATGAAGACAGAAAGTCTTTCTTGTCATATACAAATAGGCAAGTTAAAAAAAAAAAGGTCTGTCCAGGAGCAGGTGAGCATTATAGGTTCATAATCTGGTAACAGTTCATGAGGATTTCCTTCCTGTAGGGCTTGTCTTCACAGAACCTATCAGGGTGGATCCTAAATTTATTGAAGATCCGAAGACAATTGGCTGGAAACATGTTCCTCAGGGAATCAATGCTTGACAGCGAAAGACGTAGAGGCAGACAGGAGTCGGGGTGCTTCCCTCTTGCCCTCCTCGGGCCAGAGATTAATGTGGACACTGATGGAGCATTAATTCGCCTCGTTATAAGCCGTGCAAGCGTGAGGACATTTTTTGTCATGATGATATGTCTCCAGGGAGTGGTGCCTAGATTTGCGTGTAGGATAGATGTGGAGATAGGGGGTGGCCTACCACTTTGTTCATCCATCTAAGCAACCAGTACTCTAAACTAAGATACTTCTGAAGGTATGAGGCAGGGGCAGATGACCAAATTTCTGAAGCATAGAGAGGAATCGGCGTAATACACCTCAGGATGTGCCGAACAAGCAGCGCTGGCTGATGCACACCAACGAGCTCTTGACGCACTGCCCAAAGAGCAGCGTACGTCTTCTGCCTCATCTTGGCAAAGTGAGGATGAAATGTGAGCCCAACGTCCCAAGTGAGGCCAAGATCAGTATGAGAGGTCACCTTTTGCACCGGTTCCCCACTCACAAAGATTTGGATATCATTTTTGGCTTTCTTCTTGGTTATCGTCAGTTGTGCTGATTTAGAAGGGCTCAGATGCAGCCCTATTGTGGCAAGATAACTTTCCAAGCTCAATATCTGCCTAGAAGCTTGTTGGTTGATATCATGAATCTGATGATTATGATCTGAACTGACGTAGAACTTCAGATCGTCGGCATAAGAAACAAAGTTCGGATTCTGAGCAAGGAAAGGCTCCAAAACTGCTGCAAACAGGATAGCTGACAGTACGCTTCCTTGTGAGATGCCTCTTGAGACGTCAATAGTTACTTGAAAGTCATTGTGGGTCACAGATAGATGTCTAGGGAGTAAAATAGACTTCAAAATTTGAAGTAAGGTATCCGCCAGGCCGAAGTAATGTTTCAGAATGGTAAAAAGAGCTGGGAGGTGTATTCTGTCATAAGCCGATTTTATGTCGAGGAAAATGATATCAATCTGTGATTTTTTGTTAAGGGTGTGCTGAATTCTGAAGAGTGTATCAAGAAGATTGGTAGTTGTCGATCTCCTTTGTAGAACGGTATGGAGGTACTCGGGCCTGTGTGCAAAGCAATGCTGGGCAATTTTGGGCTGAATTACTTTTTCGAAAATTTTGAGTAAAGAACAACTGATGGATATTGGTCTCAGGTCTTTAGGAGATTTGGGTTTCTTGATCTTTGGAATGGGCTTAACATGGTAAATTTTCCAAATTGAAGGAACTATTCCAGATTGCAGGATTTGTCTGAAAAGGTGAAGGAGAAGGTCGACTATATATGGGCTGCAAATTTTGATAATAAAGAGTGGGAAACCATCCGGACCTACAGTGGCTTTGTTGGGTAGTTTATTGATGACATCTATTAGGGTCTCTCTAGTTATTTCTATTTCAGACAAGTGTGCCCTAGGTAACCAGTCCTACGAGAGAAAGGAATCAGAGTCAGGAAAATCTACCTGCTGTAAGCTGAACTGTGCCCATTCCTGGACAAGCTTTTTGTCAATGGCTAGATGATGATGATGATGCGAAAGGATCCTTCTACCACTCTTCAACCTATTGAGAACAGCTTGGTTAAGGACCAGCCTTTTCTTTTTCAAGAAGCAAGCTCTTTCTTTCTTAAAGATGGAATGGTCTGAGGGAAGTTGAGTTTTCTGCCATTTCCGGTAGGCCTTCTGCTTCTTGATGAAAGCCATCTTAGTTTCTTTATTGAAACCCCGATTCGACCTGTTACCACTCCTGGTGATTCTGGCTGCACCATGTAGTGCAATTAACTTCAGTTGTTCCGACAAGAGCATAATGGCATCCTCCAACGGCTCAGAATAGAGACGCCCCCAGTCAAACCCAATCAAGCATTGGAGAATGATCTCTGGCTTCAGATATTTGGTAGAGAAGGCTATCGTAGGCAATTCAGCAGAGTACTCGTCAGGTAACCCAAGAGAATTGCTCTGTAAGGATAGTTTACATGCAATTGGCGAGTGATCAGATTGGAATCTAAAGTTGCTAGGTAGGAGTTTAATATCTTGTAAGTTGTGGAAGATTAGGTCCAGCGCTTGACACGCTCTAGTTGGTTGCGTCACTAACCGTGTAAGGTTAAAGGCCCGAAGAGTGGCCTCAAGGCCCTCAAGAGCATTCCCATGCCTGGGCAGTGGCAAGTTAAAATCACCTGCTACAACAGTTGGAATTTTAGGCATTAAGTTGGTTGCTAACTACGTGAGCAGCTCCGCTCTAGAGTCATCATTGTGGTCCGGAGGAAGGTAAACCAGGCAGCATTGGATTTGAAGAAGAGGACTCCTCAGCGTCAGGAAGACTGCCTCAAAGTTGTTAGACTGGCTCACTCGTGTCCTTATTGGCTGGAAGCGATCGTTGAACAGGATTTCAACACCTCCGCCTCGCCCGTTAATTCTGTGATTCCCAATGTGTTTGTAAGGGGTGTTGAAATGGGTAAGATCAAGCTGTCTATCTGCCGCTAACCATGTTTCTGTAAGGCAGATGACATCAAACTCATTAAGCAAAGGAGAGTCTGGAGACAATGAAGCTTGTTTTTTAGGCTGCGTACATTCTGCATAAACCAAAGAATCTCTCCTTCGTGTGAACCTGGTAGCAAATCATCCTTTTGTAGCTATGGCTGTTTATCTCGCCTGGATCCGCTATAAGCGATCGATCTGCTCCTCTCTTGGAACGGCTTTATAAGGGTGCCTACCGGCCAGCAGCTAGAATCCAAGACGATATGCTTTGCATTCGCAGGGCAGGAGATGATAAAGGAAGAATAGGTCGGGTGTCTAGTTTTGATAGCTTTTGCGTCTAAGTTGATCCCATGTTGTTGGGCAAAGAGTGCCCTGATACTTTCCGCTTTTGCTGCTGGTCCAAGTCTGGAAACAAAAATTCTCTCTCGGGTCTGGACAGCTGAAATATTATATATCTCCTCAAGTCTCCGCGACAGAGGGACCGAGGCAGATTCAGTAGGAACCGACATATTAGGCTCCTCGCATGGAATTTTGTTACGTGGTGTTTTCACAGTCAAAACACTTTGAGCGCAAGCCATTTGTGGGTTATGCCTGGGAAATTGCGCAAGATAGTTAATTTGGTCAGAGAGACAGAAGGCATCCACTTGAGCATAGATCCGCTCCTCCCTGTTTGGGCGTGGGGTTTCTCTCATCTCCATCCTCTTGTAACCGTGCTGAGCCTGGCTCAGAACCTGGCCACCAGGCTTCTCCTGACGTCTTTTGCAAGGTTGGTGCAGATTAGATTCACCAGGAATAATACACTTGTCCTGTATAAAAGGGCTGTCAGCCTCGAAGGTCGGATCGCGCTGATTGAGAGCGGTGTGAGGGGGATGAGTACCCAAACGGTTCAACATCACGGCCGGGGCTACGATCTGTTCAGTTGTTTTGTCTGCAAAACGAGGTGAACTGTGCAGATTTTTGAGATCTCGTTTTCCTCGCTGGACGCGCTCAGTTTGAGTTGGAGGTCTTGGTAGTGCATCATCTGCTTCCTGTGAATGCTCCTGAGGTTCGAAATGGTCCATCACTGACGTCTGACTAGAGGGAAGACAGTATTCACTTATAAAGATTTTGAGATCCCTGAGTTGTTCATTCATTGCGAGCACTTGGTCGAGAATTTCCGTATTTTGGGCTCTGAGTTTTCTATTTTCGTCATTGAGGCAGGCAAGAGAGCCGATTATTGGGGACAAAATCTCCCGAAAGTGATCTTAAATCTTTCAGGGAGAGCATTGAGTATGGAGGTGTTGTCCCTTAGAGCGCTTTTAATTGACAAATAATCAAAGGGGCTATTAACCTGCAAGTTTGCGGAGGCAGCAGGAGCGGTATCAAACTCCCTATTCGAAGAAGCAACGTCTTTCCCAAAGCATAAGCTTAAATCTCCAGGTGTTCTCAACGCAGACGACACAATACTACCTTCAATCGAACTGCGCACATCAAGAACACCAGATGGGGTTTCTTCTGCAAGAGTGATAGAGGATATCTCTTCCTTCGAGATGTCCGCGCTTTTTGGGTTACTTGCGCAAAGGTGGCAGGTCCATTTTCTTCTCCGTTGTTTGTTCAACCTTTTAACTTTAGGTGGCTGGCAATCACGACAGAAGATTCTACGACACGTAACACAAAGTAATGCCGGAGCCTCGGGTTTGAACCCACATTCGGCACAGGACTTTTGCTGAACGCCCGTTCTATCCTTCATTGTATACAGTTGAATTATAAGCGAAAGGTCTGAGCTGAAAAAGGGGGCGGATGGCACGTCGAGAAAGGCAGTAATCGGGCAGGTGAAACGCAGGGAGCAACAAAATCTTGCTGCAATTGGGCAGCTTACTAGCTTGAAGTGTAGGCTAAATTCCGGAGATGCACAAATTAAGTAAGTTTTGAAAGGGCAGCTGGGCCATCTGAGACCTGTTAATGAGGGAGTCCAGCAAAAGCGGTCATCTTATCGAATACTTGATTGTCAGACAGAAGTAGACAAAATAGTCAGAGTTAGTTTGCTGAGTTCCTTCTAACTCGCTGTCAACGTGCAATCTCTTAAGCTAAACAGATGCATAAGTAGGTCAGAGTTATAAAAGTCGCACCTTACGAGCGGTCAACTGACGGAGAACTCCCACCGCAGAGGAACTGCTTGACCTTGTGATATAGCCCGAAGGGGACAGTAGTTAGCCAGCAGGGTAGGCCTACAGAAGTGAAGTTTGAATTCAGGCCTGGGAGACTAGCAACGCTGGCAAATGTGAATATATGGATAGAAATAGATCATGCAAAAAACATAATTACCTAGAATGTTAGGGTAATAATCTTCCACAAGATGCACAGTATTACCACTAGGCAGGTCACTATACAAAAAAACTAGTGTAACTCGTGAAATAAATACATGAAATCACTGTAAACTTGAGGAGCACAAGATTAGACAGTCGTCATAGCTACTTCATAGTTTTTCTTTCACTCGGTGCTACTTTTCTTACAAACAGTTACTCAATCTGCAAACTTCAAATCCGCCCTACTAGAGAATATTGTTCTCAAATCTGGGGCATTTCGACATAAACTCTTTCGGGCTTCTAGATTCAATTCAAAAGAGGCAGGTTCATTAATGTCCCATCTCTTTCAAAGTCTCTTTCTCCATTTTCTGTCTTATATACGTTCGATTTCTGCTGAATGCATTTCAATCGAAACTGCCATGGGCACTTGACCCACTCCCTCATGAGAGATTAGTGTATAAGCTGATAACGTTGGGAATACTAAATTCCAACATTGATAGTGAGATGGCTGCAGGTTAGTGGGTTGTGATTAATGAATAACTCTTCAGATTGATGTAATGTTGGAGCAGGTTTCCCCAAGGATTGGTTCTTGCACTGCTGTTGTTTTTGATATTCGGGAATGATATTGACAAGGGGCATATTAAAATTTGCAGATGATGAAGTTAGTATAGTGGCTGATGAGTGCACTCCTTCAGGATGTCTTGTAGCTGAGTTAGTCGGTCTCTGGCAAAGGGGTTAGCATGGGTTTTTCGTCCAGCAAAAAGAAAATCGACCACAGAACACAATTTACAGACAATATACAAAGTAGCAATATGACCTTAGTTGTTAATGCTCCTAAAATACTACAATACGATGACTTCAACTGGCTTTAAGGATGGTCGTTGTTTTAATAAAGAAAAATGCAAAATTCCACTTGAGGAACAGCAGCTCCAAAAGTGGGGTTTAATTAAAAATCAGAGGAAGAAAGGGACCTGGAATTTATGAAATGGGCGGATATGAAGTTCTCTGAGCAGTATAGCAGGAATCCTATGCCTATATGGCGTCCTAACAAGATTTGTTGAACAAGCACGTAGAGAGATAGGGAGGATAGAGTGCTCCTGAATAGGCAGTTATGGAATTGCACTTGGAGTACTATGTCTGGATATAGTATATAAAAGAGCTATGGTGCTCAATACGTTCTACATTGATATCAATGTTAGTAGAAGGATAAGGGAAATCTACCTCAATATGATATGTAGAACACTTCTGTATAATACTATCTAGAAATTAAAACGAAGAGTATCATACGTATCATATTGAGGTAAATTTCCCTTATCCTTCTACAAATACGTCTGGATATAGAGACCTCACATAAAAAAAAGAAAGATATTCAACTTCTTGAAAGAGTCTGTGTGTACTCATGCCTAAAAGTTCGGAATCACATTTCATTTTTCTTAATTTTCAGTATTATTATTAAAATAGGACCAACCATTTACCAGTTTTTATTGAAATATTTTCTATTATGCATAAAAATTTGAAAAAAATGTTAAATAATAATATATAAAAATTTCTAGAATAATCTATAATATTCCAGAAAGGTGTACAACTCCTGAATGTGTTAAAAGGTTGTAGATGATTCTGGAATGTTTCGAAATAATATAAATTGAGGGGTAAGAGATATAACTTACAAAATCGAACACCTGTCATTCAAAAAGAATATTTGATGTAAGTTTTGTGTGTTTCTTGATAAACATGACTGAGTGCTGAATAAAGAAGTGCTGTTATAACTAACACACTAGTACGACTTAACGGTTCATCACCATAAACAGTTTTTAACATTCCATACATTTCTGTTGCAGATTTTCCTATTTTATAGCAAAATTTGATATTCGTTCGTTTCTCCATTGAAAAATCTTGACACAGAACGTTAACGCTACTAACGAAACTGGTTGTTATTGTCAGCCTTGTGGACAATGTCTGTACCACCATCAGTTGGAGGAAGCTCGAAATGTAAATTGAGAACATAAATGTTTGAAAATATAAATTGAATTACATATTCAAATAATGCGTTACATATAATTAAAAATCGGCATTATTTTGATTAGAATGGGGACTATAGTCCCTTTAGCCAATCCTGGAACCGTCCGTGGTTGCAGAGAATCAGGAAGCTTTAATGAAAAGCAGTAGAAAAAAATCCACAAGGGACTCCTAGAATGGAAGTAAACTTAAAAAGTGGAATTTAAATGATTTAAACGAGAACTCAGCTTTCCATTAGTAGAAAAATCCACCTACTTGGGACTGTTCCAGAATGGAAGTTAAGATCTCGATTTCACAGATTATAATATAGTAAAGCCTGTCCATTAATTACGTTCGCGAAAGAAGTATATGCACTGGTGTTCAAAGAAAGTGCATCACCGTGGAATTTCACATTTCTAACCCTTTTTCGCGGTGGTATGTTACATTAATTACTAGCATCACAAATAGAAATATAAAAAAAGATATTTATTAATAGTTAAGGCAAAGCTAACTAATATTTCAGAGGTGCTCTCAAAATATTCCAAAATGAGCATTTGCAACCTTTATACAACAATTTTGGTAAACACGACAATTATGGCTGAAATGTTATCAGAATTTGCTTCAGTTTATCATTTTAAATGGACAGCAAAATGAAAAGTTCACCAGGTGCAAACTAATATTTATTTGAACCGCCTCTAGCCCTGATGACAGCTGCACACCGTCGAGCCATTGAAAAGATCAATTTCTGAAGATAATCAACTGATAGTTCGTGGTTCCAAACACGAATTATGGGTTTACGAAGGGTCTTTGGTTTCTTTCTGGCAACTGCAGAGTTCACACGATGCCAACTGTTCTCTATAGGATTCAAGTCCGAGCTGTTTCCTGGCCAGCTAAGAGTTATAATGAACCGTTCTTCCAAGCATTTTTACACCTGAAACAAATGTAAACATATTACTGTCGAACCTCTAATGCAGAAATGAAGCTAAAGTAACTATAGCAGTGCCTACTTACACTTTTCGCCCGAACAAGGAGCAGAGTCGTCCTGAAAGATGCAGTTACTTGGCAAGTTGAAATGGTCTCTAATGGTTGGCAGTAATTTGCCTTCCAATATAGCCAGGTATCCATTGGCATTTACGAAACCTTTTATAAACTGCAGGTGACCTACTCCGCGATACGAAATGCACCCTCATATCATTTGGCTAGTATGGAATATCACTGTAGACACCATACAGTCTGAATGGTATTCTTCACCTCATCTACGGAGAACGTTTGCTCCCATCAGAGCCATGCAAGTTGAATTTCTTCTCATCCGAGAAAATAGCTGACTTCCACTGCTCGGGGATCCATTTGACATGCTCCTTACACCAAATTAATCGGGCCTTTTTCATTTTTTGTGTGAGGAGGGGCTTCTTCTTACGACGACAAGTCCAATTTTTGAAGAGGCGTCTTCTGACTTACTGCACTTGCTACCACTCCTGTATGTTCTTCCAATCCTCGTTTCAGCTCAGACAAAGAAGCTTTACGGTTTTCGAAGCATACTCGCTTCAAAACGCGTACCTGTTTTGCCGTAGAGACTTGCAAACGAGTCTCTACGCCAAACTCCGGTTCCTTTTTTCCTATCAGCAGAACCAGTATTCTTGAGTTTGGAAAGAAATCTACTCACTGTCGACTGATTACAAGACACTCTATAAGCAATATGACGGGAACAACATCTTTCCTCGTGTAAAGCAACTCTTTCTTCGTGCCGTCAGCTGCACGTAACTCGCCATCCTGACACAAGCAAGGAACAACTGCAACTCTTGCAGAGCGTGCTTATATAGCTGAAAGTAACAGTGATGCAATATTACGTCATCACCTACTCGTGTCAATCTTATCTGATGCAATATGTAAGAAATATTGCCATATGCTTACGTTATTCAGGCGACAATTACAATTTTACAGAGTGATGCACTTTCTTTGAACACCAATGTATGGTTGTCAAGGTTGAGAAAATCTTATTAAGAAGTGCTGCATTACGAAATAAAAACATCATTATATGCAATCGTTAATTTTATGGAATTTTTTAGTTGAACTGAAATCTTGCCTAAGAATTCTTGCGTACTGTACATGGAGGATCAGATAATATTCTACCCACTGTAGTTTGACACGCTTGGCATGTTGTTAAAAGGGGTTAGTGATGAAAATCCCAGCTCCCTGGCATTGCTTTATTGGGAAAAAAATTTAAGTAGACTGACAAAAAGCGTGGGCGCAATTTGCGAAGAAAAGATTTCTGTTTCGAAAGAAAAATTATTATTATTATATTTTTGCATTTTGCTGGTGTACACAGCGTGTCTGAAAAGTAATGAGACAAAAATTCTAAACAAGTTCTGAAAAAATTTATTATGCAAATCACTCAAAATGAATCTATACACTTGTTACATTTTTCTTTTCATCTTTGAAACCGCTCTTGAAATCGCTGTAGGTTATCACTTAAATGGTCGGCCACATTATTTTTGAATGATCTGAAATCGTGTTCCTTTCATATTCACTTTTAACTTTTAGAAAATAAAAATAATAAATGTCACCCTGAACATTAGTTCAGAACTACCCAAGTGGTTCGTAAATTGCATATTCTCTGGTCGAGTTGCTGTTTTCTTGACGAGAAACCCGAGTTTCCGGAAGAGGGTACCTTTCTATCTGCGCCTGATACTGACTAACTCAACCATGGAGTGAAGGGAGCCAGCCATTAAAAGTTCCTCGAGTCATTGATGTGATTCGAACCCATTTTCCATCCGGTGGAGGAAAGGATGGTGACGATGCCACTTTGCTACTCACGCAGACATTTAACTTAGGAAAGAAAGATGTCCCTTTCCACGATCTCATTAACCAGACTTTCATGGAAAAAAGAACTTGTTTGGTGCACCTGCTCATTCCGCGTTTATTTTTCGAAGAGTTCCTTCACGAAATCTTGTTTGCTGAGGGAGACCCACTGTCCCTAGTTCAGAAAATTAAAAAAATAAATTTTGAAAAGATCTTGTTGTTTAAAACCACCTTCACATTACAACTTTAAAATGAACGAAGAGGTGAAGAAGAAAAAAAAATGTATTTTGCGACGAGGCCTCACCTCACCTCCCCTAGGAGGTGCACTTTACCGGTTAAAATCCCTCTTCTATCAATAAATCCTAACAGTGATAATGCTGGTTTTCAGTCCTCAGTACAATATTGGGTTACAAGCAGAGTTGAGTTTTATTTAAACAGAGGTTGAGTCATTCAGAAAATCATTGCAAAATAATTGAGAAATGTTTTTTTTCGTTTTTATACTTGATATTTTTACTGCCAATATGTTTATAAAGTTATAAATTCACCTTTTGCACGAATTTCCTTCATTTTATTACGCTATTTATGGAGATAAAGTGATCGAATTTTCTACGGAGTATCAACAGGGATTCACTTTTCAGGGATGAATTTTCTGTATCAAAGACAACGAGGAACTCCTTTGCGCCCTGGTACTCACGCTTCCGATTTGTATACTGCAAGTACATTGTGAATTCTTTAATGGGACCGCTTTTTTTATGTAGAGGTCTGTTTCCTACAGTTAGTCAACTGTGTCCATCCCCTTTTTCCTCTGGACCTCATCTGGCTCTGCTCACCGATTTCGACAAAGACAGGAGACTTGAATTATGTGATTCACTTTGGCAAATTTTTTGGAAGGAATTCCAAGAGCTGTGTAATGTCCGACAAACGGACATTACACAGCTCTTGATAAAAAATGTTTTGCTTTTTATTTTGTTTGCCCTAATCATTACTATATACTATGCAAACACGCATGGATTGAAAGTTCCAGTTGTCGTTTAACTGCAAACTGAATTTGCAGCCCGACAATTGATATACTTTCTTCTGCTCTGTGGGCGGTTTGAAAGATTTCAGAACGTTATGCACTGCTCTTGCCCTTTTAATTTCTCTTCTTATTTCAAATTTCTCTCCTTTAACGAATTTTCGATTTAAGCAGGCAGGGTCATGCGGAGGATGCCCCATTTCTTCTTGAGATTTAGCGAGGATATCGAGGTAAGAATAATGGGACGGGGTTTTCTCACTATCTACAAATACTTGCAGCAGAATGTTTTCAATTAGCATTGAACCCTCTAACATTTCTAGCGTTAAAGAAATAATACTTACTGAGGGGGTAGGAGTGAGACTAAATGTATACAGAGCACCTTCTTCACTTGGTGAACATTTATCATTTACCTTTAAGAAACCTTCTTCAGATGTAATTAAGTAACAAACGGCGACTCTTAAATTATTATAATTGCCTGGATAGTACGTTTTTCTTCCGATTGGTCTGAGAAATTTAAACGTAGTTTCAGGTTTTATTTTTGTGCACAAAAGGGGACCAATTTCTTCGGGGGCGAACAGCTCTGTTTCGAAAACTTGGACAAGTTCTTCTTCCGACATTGAATGAAATCCGATTTGGTCAAAGACATCTGCCAAGAAATCACGCAAATTTTCTTTTGTTGGATCAACACCCCCTTTTACGTGATGGTTCACTCCCCACTTATGAACAGCGTCAAACAGGGAATATTCTGAAGAGATATTCGATGTAGCCATTTTTGCTATGCACTGTACAGTGTCTTTTTCATAACTCAAGAAATCAGGTGATTCAATGATGGACTCTATGTTCTGTCTGAAAATCGTGAAACATTTACATTTAACCCAAAATAAACGCATACGTTTAGCAAACTCATAAACCTTACGCACACTCTCGCTGTCAACTGTCATGTGTTCCAAGAGGAATTCTTCACTCATCCATTCAAGAATCGGAATTCTGTATTTGTCTGCAAGGCGATACACATCCATGGCTGTATCCACTGACGATATGGAAACTTCATCTGCGTACAGGAACCTACAAAAACATGAGCTTCGGTGACTTTGGAATAACAGACTCACAGATGTTTTAAAAAAGAAATAATAACATTATTTATTGGAAGTTAAGGCTTTCCTTTCAGCCAGGGGTATAACCACCAACTGGCTGGTTTTTGACGGAACATTTGGTAATGTGAATAGTTTATAAAAGACCTTTTTGTAATTTTTCTTTCTAATAAATGATATTTAGAAAATAAAAATTTTTAGTAGAAAAATAATTTAATAAATGAGTATCTTACGTTAAAAACTTTTGGATACTACTCGATGGTGGTGAAAGCATTGCTTTCACCACCTCCTTCCCACAATTATGACCAGGAGACGTAATCCTCTCCCGGTTGTAATTGTGGGATTTTGAAAAGGTGGCAACTTTAATGAATATCTATGATATTTTCTGGTGTTGTTGTTATATTGGGTTTTGGGAACATTGGCAACTAAGGCCATGTTGCTCGGTGTATATTGTCTGTAAATTGTGTGTGTTCTGGGGTCGATTTTCTGTATGCTGGACAAAAAAATCGAGTTTCCAGGAGGAAAAAAACCACGCTACCCTCGCCTGAGACCGACTAACTCAGCCATATTCTGAATAAGGACCATAAAACTTCCTCACGTCATCGATGTAACTCGAACTCTGGTCTTTTCCACTCGATGTGGGGAGGACGGCAATTCTGCCAACTGTGCTACCTACGAGGGCAGGCTTTGAGCATCGAGAACCATCATACAAAGTTCTTTTTGACAAACATGCTGGCTTGTGTTTTGCACACCAAATCGGCCATTTCAAGAACTTTATATTATCTGTGAGTTGTTTAGAACAGTAGCAACAACGTGTAGTCCCTTCTGTGCTATACGTTGCCGGCTATGATTCTAATAATTTTATGCAGTGAACTTTTTTCCTTTTTTTTGTTTCTAGTTATAAATCGTAAGATGGAGAAATTGAAACACTGGCCACAAAAATACGAACCTTTATTCAGTATTGGATTGGGCCGCCTTTGTTGCTAATAACAGCAAGCGTGAGCGTGGCATGGATTCTGTAAGGTATATTAGTGCGTTTTGCTCTGATTATAACTATTCTTCAATTCTTAGAGCAAAATATTGCGTAACTACGACAAAGTTGAAGGAAGAGGACTTCGTTGCCGAATAGCTTTCTCCAGAATATCTCACACATTCTCAATAGGATTGAGATCAAGTGAAAGCGAGGGCCAGGAAAGATGGTCTCATGTTTTCCATACCATTTCCATTCTTTCACGATGCATTTTCATCCATAAAGTGGCCATCACTATCGGGATAAAAATAAATCATTACAGGAGGCAGTAGATATGATACAAAATTCAGGTACTCTCTGGATGACATTCGACCTTCTACCGGTATCAGCGGACCCAGTCCATGCTAACAAAACATTCCCCATAAAATACTATGATACCACTTCCTAATGGTTGGATTCTCTGAAGCAGGGTTCATCGCTTCGTAAAGTTTTTGTCACGCACTCTGCCTACCATCAGTACAAAACAAAGTGTATCGTGATTCGTCAGGCCACATGATTTTCTTTCATCGTTCCATTGACCAATCACGACGTTCTCGGTACCATTGCAAGCGGATTTTTCTATAAAACAAGTCTTTAGAATTAAAGTTGCAAAATGACTCACTTGATCATAATGTTGAATGCTTCGGGTGTGACGTCAGGAACCAAAATATCTCCCTCTTTCTTCTGTGACCCGTAGAACATCTCTTTAAACTCTGGACTTCCGAGGGCGAGTATAAATTTGTGGGCGTGCACTCGAGTTCGCTGTTCCCCTTCACCAACTGCGAAGGTCACATCGGATAATTCGAAATTCTCCAACGAGGACCGAAGTCTCGCTTTCACTGTTGCCATGGCTTTCTACAAAATTAGGGAAAAAATTTTTCTAAATGAAGACAAGTCAAATATATCTACTTTTTTTTTTTAATTTAAATTTTTTTAAACGTTTTAATAATAACAAATTATTAAGCATTCGGAACCGACTCTTTTATTTTTTTCATATTCAATTTTACTGTTTTATAAATTAAATTAATAACAACCTATAAAGTTTGCATCTTATTCTACTTGGCTCAACAATGTTCAAGGGCCACATACCAAATTCAACGAGTCTAATTCAATCAAAACTCTAATACGCTCATTGGCTTCGCAATCTTAACAGAGAAAAATGAAAAACAAGTTTCTCACCTGTAATAAACATATAAATATCAAATTGCTATCTAAAAATCCAAACCAGTACTGGTACTATGCTCATACTGCTTTCAGTTTAAATTATCGGAAGAAACTTCGTGTACAATGGTTTCTCTTTCTCGTTCGATCACCTTATCTCATTCCAGAAGATACCAGAATTTGATAATGCTATCAGTTGGTAACGAAGTGCATTAGTTTGGGTAAAATTCATCGAAATGGTAAGGACATCCATGATAATATTTTCCCATTTTAGAAAATATTACTTTGGGTTTTAAAATTACGCGACTTCATTATTCAAATTCACAAAAAGGAAAGATTTTGCTTTAATGGATCACTCCTCCCACCAGAATGACTATTCTAAGACAATAATGACACTGAAAGGCAAATTATATTTAGAAAGACAAACAGAAAAAAATTTTCTCGATTTGTAACTCATGTAAGATTCTGAGTGAGGCTGATGATTAGAAATATCCTCAAAGTAACCCATAAATTCTCAATGGGAAATTGCTGTAAGTTCATAACAATCTTACACGATGGATGGGTTTCATTGTAAGGAGCCAAACTTAGTTCACAAATAATTTTTATTCGCTTTTCTTCAGGAAATTTTCATTCTCGACATCCTTCGACCCGAAGACCCGAAATACAACAAAGGTACATACTGCCCTCTGGTGGCCATTCGGACTTCGGAGTGTCCACTGAAAAATAAATAAATAAAATAAAATAAATTAATTCATGCAAAATTACTAAATGAATAAGTAAATAAAATAAAATTAAAATAAATGAATAAACTTTAAAAAAAATAATGTATATATTAGAATTAGGTAGATGTGAGTTTTTGAATTCCACAAGTACAGTTTTAACTTTCGGTCTGTGTCATTATAATTGTGTAAATCTGGCAATAAGAAAATCGCAAATCTGATTGGAGGAAAGTAGAAGTCCACGAGCGCTTGTTATTCTTAGCACGTTGGTGAGAAAATCGATAAACGTCCGCTAGAGGGCAAGCGTAGTATTCGGGTTACTTTCGGTTTTGATTTCGTGAGTTTATCACTGTGTGCTTCTGGAAATGATGTAGTAAGGTGATGATTTACAGCTCCCACAGTGCAATTGGTAGTTTTAGTAATAATTTACTGTTTCGTTTTCATCCACCGGATCAGGTAAATTCAGTTCTTATTCAAAAAATACTTTTAAAATCAACTGCAAAAATAAATAAAAATAAAATAATTAATTAAAAACGTTTTCAATACATTGAAATATAATATTTTAAATTATTAAATGTATATTTTACATATATCATAAGACTGAATAATTATAAAAGCTACTGTAAGCATTAAATTAAAATTTATTAAATAAAAAATAATAAAAATTAAGTTAATTAATAAATATTCAATAAATATTTAATAAATATTAAATTATATCTACATTTATTTAAAAGCCGACTGTAAAATATTTAAACAATTAAATATATTAAAAATATAATTACAAAACTTGACCCTTTTAAAAAATAATAAAAGTTATATTCAAAATGGAGTGAGTTTAGCAGACGAAACCTGCTATCACTGTTCACCTGAAGAGAGCTGCCCTCTAGTGGCAGCACTTCAAACTTCCGAACAGCGGTGAGATTTGTTATATCGCTTGTGTCTAACAAATGAAAAAGGTTATCAGTTCTAGATATTCCATCTAATTTAAATTAAATTAAAATTAATTTAAATTAGTGAGAATTATAGGAAGCCTTCCAAACAACGGAATTACTGCTTGGTTGGAAAAGGCTGTTAATGGTAACCCAATCCGTAAAGTATTAACAAGCGTTTAATATAAAAATAAACATGAGTTTATCTCCTACTGGATGGGCAACTGTTACACCCTTATCATCTCGAAAAAACAAGCAGATAAACCACAGAGGTGTATTATGGGTTAAAGGCTAAAACTCTCTGCTTATCACAATATCAACGAAGAGCATTTAGTTTTGATTTCGGCTTGCTATCGGAACAAAACATTAAACGATTGGGTTTCTTGCAACCAACCTGCCCCCTCATTTCAAATTCTGTTTCTTGTTTTTATTATAATATAGTGCAGTTTGTTTATAAACCGAAGTATTTTTGTTACAACATTAACAGGTCCACGTCTTGCAAACAAATTTATGTACCTGGCCTTCCCAGTTTCGATGTAACGTTTGGAAATTTCAAAGAATTTTGGTTAACTTAGGTAAGTACGTTTGAATGTCATTAAAATTTATTAGGGCTGTTCAATAAAGAATGATCATAACTTTTCTTGAACAGCCGTTCTGCTTGCTGTTTCTTGCTGAGCATCGAATTTAAGACCAAACAAAGCTGCATCACATAGCAGTTGACTCGTGAGCACGGTGTGACCTTGGCGATCGGTCAAGTTTATGCCTGTTCAGTTTCGCCTAATGGACATTACAAGCGAGAAACAGTATCCTCTCAAGAAAACATCAGCTGAAGAGAATGAAATGTTAATTAAAAGAGGTTTATGGTGAATCTTCTCTTCCATACAGCACAGCTCGCAGGGGCGGTTGTGAATGTTTAAAGATGGATGTGATTCAATCAGAAAATTTTGCGTCCTGGAGCTCCAACCACTGCTCTCACCACAGAAACCATAAACACTGCTTCTGTAATCGTGAGAAAAGATAGTCGTATAATAGTAAGGCAACTAGCAAAGATTTTTATAATATCAGTGCGAAGCACGCACGGTATTCTCCATGACCAGTTGCATATGACACATGTTTGTACACGCCGAAGCAAGTTTGCAGGTGGTCTGTCAGGAGCTGCAACGGGTGGATGATGCATCACGACAATGCGAGACCTCACATTGCTGTATCTAGTCAGCATTAATGGCATACGTGTTGCTCGTCCACCCTACAGCCCCTGATCTTTCACGCTGCAATTTTTTTCCCACCATGTTTTTGAAGAATGGTAGAAAAGTTGGAGTAAGTGCATTTCGTCAAATGGGGACTACTTTGAAAAGAGCCATGAATTATAGAAGAATAATAAAAGTATGTTGTCAAAAGAAAAAAAAAAGATCATTCTTTTTTGAACAGTCATCGTATATTTTGCTTTTCATAAAAGTGAACTTTGGATTCTTCACGCGTTCAGAGAAAGACATGATTTTATAACGCTGCCGCAGTAAGAGAATAATGTTGAGGTCATCAAAGTTTTTTTTTGCTTTTTTGTTTCTGTTAATGTCATTAAACTAACAAACCATAGTAAACTAACTATAGGACAATACAAATTAAAAGTAGGATTTAAAAGACACGCGAACTCATTGATAGCTGACAGAACGGAATGATATGAGGAAAATTCAGTTGAACACCTCTGAGATGTTTTGGAACAACAGTTGAGAGCTGAAACAAAACCCCCGCCTTCATAAGCTAAAAACTTGTAGACAACAGTAGTAGTAGTAATCGAGGCATGTGATGCAAGTAAGGAAGCTTATGTAGGATCAGGCAAAAAAAAAAAAAAAACATTTTACACATCACATCCATTTCCTCTAAATGTTTGTACAGTTCCTCCTTGAATTTATTAAAGCTATCAACTTTAGAATTTATTAAAACACTATCAACTTTCACAACGACAGATGGAAGTCTTTTTAAAAAGTTATCTATTCTATAACCTCAATTTGAATTTGTCCCCTCAGGTTCGTAATCTGAGCAAGAGGAAGAATCCCATCAAAGTTGAACCTGCTCAACCCATTCAAGGCCTTAATACACCTCAATCAGATCACCTCGCAGGCGCCTGGTCTCCAGACGCTGCAATTTGCAGAACTTAAGCCTTTCTTTGAAGACCACCCTTTCATATCCCTCACCAATCTTGTTGCCCTTCTCTGTACTCGCCCAAGAAATTCTACATCCTTTTTAAAATGAGGCCTCCAGACCTATACGCAGTACTCAAGGTATGGCCTGACCATTGCCTTATACAAAGGGATAATCACTTTTCCCTACTAGCAAAATTCCTGCTCAGGCCGCCTGTTTGCACTGCTCAGAAAATTTCATCTCTGACTGCAAAATTACTCCCAGGTCTTTTTCATTTTCTACCATCCTAAGTGTAGTACCACACAGTTGATGCGTTTCTCTGGGGTTACTTCTATATGCAGTACTTTTCATTTGTCAATGTTAAACTTCAGTTGCCACTTCTCAGCCCATCTGCTCAAACTTTCTAGATCCTGTTTCAGTAGCACACTGCCATTACTGTCATTAACAACCCTGCCAACCTTTACATTATCTGCAAACTTGGACATTAAACCTGATATACCTTCATCAATATCATTGATAAATATAGAAAACAAAAATAGTCCCAACACCGAACCCTGGGGGATTCCACTAATAACAGTCCACGAAGACACTGTCCATTGATTACCACTCTCTGTCATCTCCCACTCAGTCATCCCTTTATCCATTGTAGCAACTTGCCCTTAATGTCATGCCGCTCCAATTTGTACAGCAGTCCTCCATGTGCAATAGTATCAAAAGCTCTCCTGAAATCCAAGTACTGTATATGATATCCAAATTATTGAGTTGTAAATTCGTAGAGTGGTAAATTCGAGAATTCAGTAATACACACGTTTAAGCTAACCGGGGTTTAAGCTTATGTGGCAGCTGATTACAATTAATCATGGCATTCTTGGGAAAATGAATGGAAAATGTTCCTCAGAGTGGTATTGATATCAATAAGGCCCACTTAGCCTTACCGAACCATATTGAACTCAACTGGACCTTGTTGAACTCCACTGGGCCTCATTCAACCTTTTCAATGTAAAAGAAACGAAATCATGCTTGAACCGGCTGCTGCCTGTTATGACCTACAAAAATTAAAACTTCAAATTAGATAACGAATAGTTTAGAGTCAACAACATTTATTCTTTCCTACTAGCTTATCCATCTGTATTTGTGATTCTTCCAGATGATTTCTAACTTTCCAGTGGAGAGCAATGCCAAAGAATGTTGACAGAGGTGGGGCTAAAAAGAAATTGCCCCAAAAGCGAGTACTGTGTGTTCCTTGTGGAAAAGAATTCAAGCGTTCTGACCTACCGGTAAGTTGTCTTTTGTATCATTTTTAGCTTAGGTATAGGGTTTAATATAAGTCCTCTCAAAATTATTCCCTCTCCATATGGCAAGCAATATTGCTGGATCCCTTATTTTTGCACATAATGTGAGCTTCCTTCTATAGTAATCTAAAGATCGAACTGCACTTTCATTAACTTTTTAAATTAGCACATTTCGTTAATGTAAAATGTCAATGACACGTTGTCTTCAATTTTTACAGTTTTACATTGCCTTCTGTAGTATTTTGGTTTAGGCAATAAAGGCCGTGAGGAATGTGTTCTGTTGTTAAATTGTGTGTATTCTGTGATCCGTTTGAGGGATGAAAATTTCGAGTTTTCGGGAGAAAAAACTAAGCGCCCTCTCAGCAAAGGCAGTTGCTACTAGCCATGGAAATTGAATACCCACTGAATTAAATGGAATGAGTGGTTGCAGCAACCTGAGGATTGAAAGGCTTCTTGTCCTCTGAGGATGACAATGTTCATATAAAACTCATTGTAATGCATTGAGAATAAAAACGTACTTTCATTTCAATGTTCAAGGACATGGATTTCTATTTTAAAAAAATTAATAATTGTGCCCTCCTTTGGTCTGAATTCATCCATAGTGAACTTTCCTGAAGGCTTTTTAATGAGGTATTACATGATAGCAACTAGCTGGAATTTTCAGCCATTCTTCTTCAAACATAGCGTCGCTCATCGGTAGAAGCGGGTCGAAATAGTTTCTCCCCGATCCGACGTTCCAGCTCATTCTAATGGTTTCTGCGAGATTCAGAAAAATACTTTGAACCCTTCAGAAAACTTGAATATTTATGGCAGTTGTGAGCTAGTTCATTTCTCTCAGTTCCTCTTCAATTTTTGCAACTTTTATAGGAATATCACGAATTTGTCCAAAATATACAACGTGACATGTGCGAAGGATTCCCACTACGATCAACTACAAGGGTCCAAATCAGAAAAAAGAAGAAGTGGCTTTCCCTTCGAACTTCAATGTTATGCCGATTTCCGATTTATTGAGGGGATCAATGTCAAGAGCGTGAGGAAAGTGGTTCAATTAACTCGGACTCCGACATTGTGGACGGATCTCGGAAATGGAATCCTTTCAATTAGAAGAGGGTGGGGGGCGCTGGCCTAGTGAGATGTCTTTCGCAGGGTTCATGCCAGCTCTCAACCCTCCGGGATAGCGGAGAGTTGAGATATTGCCTTCCATGTGACCACTTTCTTTTTAGAGTCGCTAGTTTTCCAATACTAGGCTTTGTATGAAATTTTTAGCGATGGTGTATTCATCTTTCTCAGGGTATGCCTTTCCGTATCCATTAATTATGGTCTGTCCCCTCTTCTGTGTTCAAAAAATGAATTGCTGAAATGGTGGCTGCAGAAGAGCGTCTATTTTATAGACTGGGATTCAGCAGCTCTTTTTTTTAATTTTGTCAGAAGACTTTTTGAAAGTAACACTTCTTACAATCATTCCTCTAGTTGCCTCCCGAATATGTTCGGGATGCAACTAGAGGGAGTAATATTCTTCATCTGATTATCAGTAGTGATTCTTCATGCATTAAGAATCTGCGGATAAAGGTACCACTTTATCTGCAAATTCTTTATCTGATCACAATGTGCTGAAGTGGGATTTACTCAAAGACGTAAGTACCATCAAGGGTAAAGGGAAAGGTTTCTGCTTTCGTAAAGGCGACTACGGAGGTCTGAGACAGTATTTAAATTCTGAACGGTGGGACCAACTGATGATGTTATCAACAGCAAATTCAAAATGGGAGGCGTTCAAAGATTTAATCTTGGAAGCACCTAGGCTTTTCATACCAACTAAGAAATATTGTTCAAGGTTTAGGCCTAAATGGATGTCAGATGAACTAATGAAACATGTGGCAGAGAAGAAAAATGCATGGGATACATATAAATTAATGGGTGACATGGAAGTCTATGATAGATATAAGCTGGTCTATAACCAAGTCACAACGGAGATTAGGCAGGCAAAGGCAGATTATGAGAAATCTTTGGCAAAGGATGCAAAGATAAACAGCAAAGGGTTCTTTACCTTTGTAAATTCTAGAAGGAAAGGGATGAATCAGATTGGTCCACTGGATATCGATGGTTCAACCGTTGATGATTCTGCTCAGGTGGCTAACAAACTGATTGAAATATCTACATTCACACATGAAAAGTTATTCAGGGAGGGGAATGCCAGAGGTGAATTAAACTCTGGCAGCGAGCTAGATGATTTTGTAATAACTGAGAGGAAAGTGGAGGGGAAATTGTTGAAGATAAACATAAAAAAGGCACCCGGGGTGGACGGGATCTATCCAGTTATATTAAAGGAGGCAGCAAAGGAAGTAAGCAAACCCTTAGCCATAATTATGAGAGCTTCTTTGGACTCAGGGGAGGTACCCATGGACTGGAGATGTGCAAATGTGATCCCAATTCACAAAGGAGGATCAAAGGGCGACAAAAGTAATTATAGACCTGTTAGTTTAACTTCTGTTCCAGGAAAATTAATGGAGGCACCGGTTAAAGAAGCACTGAAGGATCATCTAGAGAAGACTTCAGTTATAGCTTGGACAAATCATGGTTTTGTTAAGAGAAAGTCTTGCCTGACCAATTTGATTGGATAACTATGATGTCGTCACAAAGGAACTGGATGCAGAGAATAATGTGATATTATATATTTGGATCTTAGAAAGGCTTTTGATACTGTTACACATGGAAGACTGATGAACAAATTGGAGCAGTGTGGCATTGGAGGCAAATTGCTGCTATGGATAAAGGGATAGTTGAGTGGGAGAAGACAGAGAGTGGTAATCAATGGGCACTGCTAATCGTGGACTAATGTTATTAGTGGAGTCCCTCAGGTTTCAGTGTTGGGTCCATTGTTGTTTTCTATATTTATGAATGATATTGATGATGGTATATCAAGCTTAATGTCCAAGTTTGCAGACGATACGAAGGTTGGCAGGGTTGTTAAGGACACTACTGACACTATGCTGCTGCAACAGGATCTGGAAAGGTTGAGCAGATGGGCTGAGAGGTGGCAAATGAAGTTTAACATTGACAAATGTAAAGCACTACATATTTGAAGCAGTAAACCCAGAGTAACGTATCAACTCTGTGGTACTACACTGACAGTGGTAGAGAACGAAAAGGACCTGGGGGTAATTGTGCAGGCAGATATGAAGTTTTCTGATCAGTGCAGACGGGCTGCAAGAGTAGCTCATGGTGTCTTTTCAATGATATATAGAAATTTTTCTAGCAGGGATAAGGAGCTGATTATTCCCTTGTATAAGGCAATGGTCAGGCCACACCTTGAGTATGCAGGTCTGGAGGCCTCATTTTTAAGAAGAATGTAGAGCTGTTGGAACGAGTACAGAGAAGAGCAACGAGATTAGTGAATGGAACAAAGGGTTGCCCTTACGAAGAAAGGCTCAAGTTTTGCAAATTACAGTATGTGGAGACTAGGCACCTGCGAGGTGATCTGATTGAGGTGTATAAAGCCTTGAATGGTTTGAGCATGCTCAATGCTGATGGGATTCTTCCTCTTGCTCAGAATAATCACCTGAGAGGGCTTAAATTCAAATTGAGAAAAGACAGATGTAGGATAGATGTGTGGAAATTTGCCTTTAGCCAGCGGGTAATTGATTGGTGGAACAGACTTCCACCTTTTGTTGTGGAAGTTGATAGCCTAAATAAATTTCAGACTGGGCTGGACAGTTATATGGAACGAACGGAGGGGTGAAATGGGAGATTTTTTTTTTTTTTTTTTGGCTGATGCTGAATAAGCTTGCTTTCTTGCATCATGTCTCTACTATTGCTAGTGCTAATTTACGTGTTTTTGTGGTTTTAATTTTAAACCATTTTTGTAATAAAAAGGCAAAGAGCTTAACTTCAATCTGCTGTGATAGATGTTGGGTTTTAAACCCGTTAGGTGTTCAGACCATATTGCCAGTTTCCGTGACAAAAAACCGAGTTTTCGGGAGGAAAATCCCTACAATCGTCGCCTGAGACAGTCTGACCCAGTCACTTTTGAAAAAAAGCCCATAAAATTCCTCGCTTAATTGTGGGAATTCGAACCCAAACCTTTTACACTCACTGCGGGCGAGAGGACAGTGCTTACACACCGTACTATCCGGAGAGCACTTCACTTTGAAACTCATTTGATTAATGAAATGAATTCTGAGATCGACAAATTTTGTTTTATCAAAATAACAGATACAGTTTTTGTTTTCCCTTCAGGCTCATGAAGCTGAATGCTGTTTTGTTGTTGAAAAATGTCCGGAATGCAGTTCGGAAGTGCAACGGAAAAACATGAAGACTCACTTAAAGCAGCAATGCCTATCAAGGATTCCAGTTTGCCCACACTGCTCCCTAGAAATTAGGCAGAACGGCTATGAGGTAAGTTAAAACCATCCCGATTATGTTACTGAGCGAAAGGTACGTCAAGACAACGAGCCATCTTATCAAATTCTACGAAACATACCTTTTTTTTCATTTAAGGCGATTTCTTTTACCATCTCATGCATCTTATTTTCTTTATTTCTTTCGCAGGACGAGCCCATGGTCAGTTGTGAGTATTGTAACTCCGAAATGCATCCATCGAAACTGCAATCCCACGTCACAGATGAATGCGTCATGGTTGAAAAGTGCTGCAGATTCTGTCCAGTAAAAATGAAGAAATGTGATATTGAAGTAAGTCGAGCCAAGTTATTCTCCCTTCTTAATATTTAAAGAAATATCTTAAAATAATCGTAATTCAGATAGAACAAATTAATCTAGTTTTTGGAAATTATTCTTTGGGGTCATAAATTTTTAAAGTAGTGAGGTAATTAAGATTTTTCTCTTTTAGTTGAAATTGTCTTTCTTAATTTTCTGCCAGAAACACGAAGAATCGTGCGATCATTCAAAAGTCAGTTGTCCATACTGCAGAACTGAAATGATTCGAAAAAAGGTGAATGATCACGAATTGGAGTGCCCCTTGAAGCCCGTGAAGTGTTCTCAGTGTGCACGCGAATTCCCAGCGCAAATTTTATCGGTGAGTTATTTCAGTTGCCTTCTGTAATATATATATACACTCAGTGATCACTGAATTATGACCACCTGCTTAATACCATGTTGAGCTACTGTTTGCACGGATAACGTGAAATTTGCGAAACGTGTCCATATGCCTCACTTCTCATTCCACAATTGGAATGGGAAGTGAGGCAAATTCGCTTGACCTCAATTGGACTGAAGTCAAACGTGTTTGGAGGCCAATCAAGATGGATGATAACTTCACTCTGTTCCTGACATGGCGCATTATCGCCATGGAAGATCCCATTTCTGTCCGGGAAAAAATGCGATATGGCAGGGTGCAATGGCCTCCTAAAAGCTGCCGGTAGACTTCATCAGTGAAAGAGCTCAATGATACTTATTGGGGAGTGAGATCAGAAGAAGATTGTCATTTGGAAGAGTTGTACATTGCAGTTCGTAAAATGACTTCATAGAAGGAGAGGTTATAAAACGATGTTTCCAATTATGTCCATCTCACCTTCTTCATTAGTATGATAGTCAGGATAACGAGAAAAGAATGGTGCATCAAAGGAAGGTCTTAGGCCTTTTCTGTGACAGCGTGTTCCTGCCAATTGTTAGTTACAGAGCTCATATCTGGCTTGAAAGGGTGAATGTTAGGAAATTGCAAAGGGTGAATGTTAGGAAAATAATTGCCATCCAGCCAGTTATGCTGTTGAGAATGGTTAGAGCATGCCGGACTGTGTCAAGTGACGCGTCATTTTGGTCATTGTTCTTGCATTCCTCATATCTTATTGCGTTGTCAACTGTCATTGAGCTCTTACAAAGCGCTACACCCTTAGCTCACCACCAACATCCAACTTGCTTAATTTTTTTTTTATAGTTCTGTCGGCAGGAGGTAGCTTGGCCTGTTGGACACCATTCTTTGTACACCTTAATCACACTGAGCTGTGAGTAACCAATACAGTATTATCATTGTCAGTTTATTTATTCACAAAAAACGCGGACCACCCCGTGATGGCTATAGGTCAGAAGGGTGTGCAATTTTCAGACAAAGGTACGAGATCCCGCATGTACATTGGATTACAAGTAGAGTACATGCGGGCTCGACCCGGGATATTTACAGAATTTTAATTATACAAAGATTGAAAGTTATACACATAGTCTGAAGTTAAGCAAAATTATTTTTAGTAAGGCATTATTGATGCAAGTGTCCATAACAGATTGATCAGCAGATGACAGTTCTCTAGAGTCTTCCTTCTGTAGAGCTTATCTTCGCAGAACTTATCTGGATGGACGCCTCATTTGTTGAAGATCTCAAAGCTCTTGGCTGGAAACAAGTCCCTCAAAACTCCGCGATATCTTTACTACGTCCCATGACTGCTACTTGGTCATTTTGACTTGGACGACCAGATGCAAATTACCGCTGTTCTGCTTTTTAAACTGCGAGCTATGCGGCTTGTCCATTACGGATGAGATGGTGACCATTCAGTGATCCCTGATGATAATAATCTAATACACAATACACATGCAAATTGGTGAAATAGAAGTTTTTTCTGGTATCTCCAACAGACTCACAAAGACGTCTGTCAAAACACAACCGTTGAGTGCCCTGCCTGTACCGTTGGTATCAGCCTTGTGAGTCCGATGGCACACTCGACTTCGCAATGTACCATAAAATTATGCCCACAATGCCTCCTTCTCTTAATAAGAAAACGGCTGTTGGTAAGTACTCAGGTAATTGTGTGAATTTTGAATATTGATGTGGTTGAAAACAAGTCAGCTAAATAAGCGAACATTTATTTTATTTTATTAGGACCACAGAAATGAATGTGATTTTGGGGAAGTCAAATGCCAGTTGTGCTCCGTGAAGATACTTCGCAAGCACCACGAGACTCATGTGGAAAAGGAATGCCCTGAAACATCTGCGAAAAGTGAATCGGATCAAGAAGAAAGAGAAAACGATTCTCAGGTAAGTTTATTTACATGGCTGCTGTACTGACTTACTGGAATAACAGTAATATACTGAAAGGGACAGTTCGAAATAATTATTAGTTGTACTTATTAGAATAGAGAATAAAATTGCCCTCCAAAAAATTACAAACAGCTGAGAGTGGGATGATGAGTACTTAGACATTAAGAGACTCTTCATTAGCCTGTTGGTCAAAAATCACCCTAATATCGGAATGAAAATTAAGGAAACTAGTTTGTCTTCCCCAGAGTGGGTGGGTGGAAAAGGCCGGATTGTAATCCTCAATGACGCGAAGAACTTTTATGGGCTTTTCTTCATTCCGTGGATGAGTTAGCTAACCTCAGGCGATGATAGCAAGGTTTTGTACCAGGACACTCTGGTTTTTCATCCAGCAAAACAGGCTAACTGAACAGAAATATGGGCGTAATACGGGGGTTTTCTTTTATGAAACTAGTTTGGAACGTTCTTCTGATTTTGATTTCTTATTTAATTTCATTGCAGGAAGTAACGGAAATGGAGGAAGGAAGACTCCTTTTATCGAAGAGAAGTCCGCTGTACTCAGATGTGACCTTCATAGTAGGTGATGAGCGAGAAATGGTACAGCTCCATAAGTTGATCCTTGCTTTAGGGAGTCCTGTGTTTGCAGCCATGTTTTATCCCTTAGACGAAGAAAACGAGGCGCTCATTTTTGCTCCTAACATCACACCGGAGTCATTCAAGGTCATGATCAAGTGAGTCAATATTTTGTTCTCTTATTGCATTTTAATGTTAATTCAGAAAGAACGATGGCTTCTTTGGTATCCTGACTGACATTTTCTTACATAAATTCATATAAGAAGTGTCTCTTATTATTGCACAAAGAATGATTTGTACGTTCCAAATAGACAGGGAAATGCTGATGATAAGAATATGCATCACTGTTATCTCAAAGGAATTCGAACCTCCTCTGAGGGCAGTAAACAAAGAGAATCTGCAGACTTTCGAGATAAGCGGTTTGGATATATACCGAGCGAATCAAATGTGTTCAGAGAGGGTGGTATTAACATTCTTTTTGGTGAAACGGACCATTGCTCAATGGCCGTTGTTACAGAAAAACAGTGGGGCAGTTATAGACGACCATAAGGGTACAGTTGAAACCACAACCTCTTTTGACATCCAGGTTCAGCTGCAAAAATGAAAGTGAGAAGTGGTGTAACATCCCCTGGCAGCTGCAGCCTATCAACTGTGTAATAAGTTAAGAATAGTCAGGGTTATCCCGCATGCGAGCGTTTTCTTACTGGTTCCCAATCCAGTAAGAAAACTCTCGGAGGTCATTGCCTTCTCTAGAACACCGAAGTGAATGAGCCTAGCACACACATTGTCAACGGATTGTGCAATGCGCATGTCCATCAGGAGTTACAAGGATTTAGGATTTACGGGTGTGTTGCCCTACCACATATAATTGGCAGTGTGCACTCTGGTAAAACACAAAGTGAATCGTTGTACGCATTCCAGGAAAAATTCACCTATCACAGCAATATCCATTTCTGCCAAGAGCCCTATCTTGGGCTGTTGGCAGAAATCCCTGAATGCCATATTTTAATATTTTGGACAACAACCGGTTAGACAATCACATTTCAGATAACGTGATAATGCGATGAACCATGCTCGATATAAGGGTGTCTATAAGATTCTGTGGCAACAAATCCCATTCTTCTCACCCAGCATGCAATGTTGGCCTGCAATGTGATGCCCATTTCTTCTTTTCTTCCCTTACATTTATGAGCATGCAAAAAATACTAAATTAATTAGCATATGCCATCGTTTAATTCATGCTCCTTTCCTATACATATGGATAATCTCTCATATAATTTCTACTTTCACATACACATATAATTACCTTATACTGTATATTTTTCTATCCCTTCTTCCACATGCATATGACTATAGGTATATTGTTATTCCCCCTTTTTTAATCAACCTCTTAGAAGTGCTTCACGACAAGCCAATTGTGGGAAACTTATCCCTTCTTTATTCTCTGAATCACTATTCTGATGTGGTTTACAACCTAAACATGTAATTATGTATATACACATATAAATACACGAACATCAAATTGGGCATATAACTTTCTCTGGCCCTTCAGATCTCTCAGTGGGTTATGAACAAACTTGTTGTTCCACCCAGAGCCCTAACTTGATTTGTTAATGACAATAACATCTAATTCATTATTCCACATATGCTTTTACATCAGCTAGGTAGCTCACTCTCTCACACTCTTTCTCTCTATCTACCATTGTTTCCCCCTTTTTTTATCATAAAGTAGTCAGCTCAAATGAATCAGTCCTATTCATTGCCTTTCAGTTAACATAATCAAAATTTCAGGACTTACTTTCTCTGCCTTTCCCTTTCCTTCCCACTGCCTCAATAGGGTTCCTGACTTTTGATCTCTTCCAAGCGGTCGTCTTCCTTGGTCTGGCTTATTGGTCCACTAGGCGTACATCTCTGGACTACATTCTTTGTTGGTTCTCTCCACAATACAAGGGTTTTGCTTCTGGGACACTGCTCTGGCCATTCGTTAGACTTTCTAGCAACTATCTTCTCTTCTCATAACATCTTATTTCTTGACCTTTCCTCTCACTAATACCCACTAAACTGTGCCGACACTGTTCTCAGTCCCATATTCGCAAAGGTCTCTCCTCTTTGTCTACGGAACTTTCCGCATGGACAAGCCATCCTTCCACAGAAATACCCGCTTTTTTTACGGAGCTGCCTTCCATCAGTTACTCTACTAAATGGCCACTTTTTTTAATCCCTTAATCCTTTTTTATACGCTCTTTTCCCGACCTACCCGACCTAGAACAGAACTGTACCCTATTTGTCAGGGGTTTTAAGTCACATGTGTGTTGTACCAGTTTTGCGAGCTCTGTTGTAGTTTGGAGTTAATGGAGCAATGGCTTCATTGCATAGAGTCCACTTGAATTGAACCTTCCTAAGACAGACCGTTGGGAAATATTTTCACATGTGGCCGCAGCAACCTCAAGAGGCAGTTGATTACAAGATTTTGAAGGGTTCTCTTAGAGCCAGATAGCGGTCTTTTCTAGTTGACGTAGCCCTCAGGCGAGCTTGGCCAGCTCTTCCTGTAATGGTTTCTTTATCCTGAAGCTGTTTCCATAGTGCCGAGACGGTGCTCTGTGACAGATTAAACCAACGTGCGACTGCCCTGCTTCAACTCCAATGGCCGCCATCTCAAAGAATCATCTAAATGACGATGACTTGCTATCCAGAGTATTGGAGATGTTGCTGTCTCACTGAGCATGCCAAAAAACGGGAATGAAGTGATGTGGTAGCAACCCATGTTTTCATAGGCATGAATAATTTTCATAATGTGCGACTCTGTAGGATTGTACTTCGAAGTTGTAAGGCGGTTTCCTTAACACCAGAATAATTTTTTTTGGTAAAATCTGTTTTTATTTATGAGTTCTGATTTTATTATTTCATAATTTTTTTTTTTTTTTTTTTACCAGATACCTCTACAAAATGGAGGATTTCTCCATTCCCTCACTAGGCACAGCCATCGAGGTGTTTGAGCTTGCAGACAAATACCGGATACGGCCCCTGGAAGAGAAGAGCAAAGAATTTTTGTTGGACTCTATGACAGATGACATCGAATCGGTGTGCCAAATTTATGAATTTGCAAAACGCATGGACCTACATCAAATGATCTATAGATGTCTGGAAATGTTTGACAAACATACGGAGACCATTATCAAATCTCCTGATTTCTTCAACTGCCATAAAGATACTGTAAAAGTCATAGTGCGTAGCGACTCCTTGGCACTTCATTCTGAATATTCCCTGTTTGTGGCTGTCCACAAATGGGGTTTAAATAAAATCGAAAAGGAAGAAGGTGAAATGGAAGCCGTCCCCTTGGATTTAAGGCGTATTTTAGATGAATTACTTATTCATATCAGATTTCGAGTGCTTTCAGCAAAGGAGCTTGTTGAGGTCTTAGAAACAGGATTGCTGACTTTTAAAGAACTTATGCCCGCCTTGTGTGAGAATATTAAACCTCAGAGTCAGTGTGCACATCCTTCAATATTTGGAAACGATCTTAGAGTTCCAAGAAAATACCGTCCTTACGAACGAACCACTTGTTATTTAATCTCCCCTACAGAAAGTCTTCTGATGAAAATTCTAAGGGGTCCAAACAACCAGATAAATTCTTACAAGCCATCTCTTACTCCTTATAGAGGAAAAGAGATTCGTTTCACTCTGGACGTATTGCAAGCGTCGTTGCTAATTAGCGGTGTTTGGGTGATGGTAGACGAATCTAACAGTGATTTTCGTTGTAATGAAGTTTGCGTTAAGCCTCTTTCATCATCATCACAAGAAACGAAGTATGTGTGGCCAGAAAAGAATTTATCAGTAATCCGTGCTAGGTGTGGAGAAAAATTTTTAATAACAGCCTTGTTTGAAAAGGACTTTGAGAGATGTTTGGAACCTCCCACCGTGAAGACAAAAATATACGAAGACAATGACTTTAAGTTGAGTTTAGCGTTAGAGGGCAATTGGAACGTGAAATCCATTACAGTTGAATTATTCTATAAAAGGTATTAGTACGGTTGTTACAATACGACTGGATTTGAAGCAGAATCTGGTGTTTATTATGTAGGTCACGCAAATGTTTTTAATAGTATTAGTAAATAAAAGGAAGATATTTGATACTTGCAGCTCTTGGAGGAGTATGGTCTTGCGGTCCATGCTTCAAAATAGTACATTTGTATCGGTAGAAAAAAAAAAAACATGGTAAATAGCGGCTGAATGTCCAATGATTTTAATATCAGGTGCCATTATATCTATTTGATTTCCGGTGTGCCCTATCAGCGTGCAAGTCAGGTACACTGGCGATAAACACACGAGTGAACGCTTCTTGATTGGTTAATTCGTTCGTCTGCTGCTACTCCCCCTAGTTAGTGCGCCTGCGCGGATGATCTCTGCTTCAGCACGAATCGGTCGTGCTGTTTAACTACAATACAGGTATTTGTGGAGTGTCTAGTCCCGCCCAACCTACTGATAAATTCAACATCAACAGAAGTCGCCTTTCCATGAAGGGGACAACCCTTCCAGCCTCTGTAAGAGTACAAGTTTACTAGAAAAAATATGTGATATGATAGCGATTGTGAGTGTAGTAAGAAAGTCTTGAATTAAAAAGTACATTAAATTTTTGTATTATTGTTTGAAAGTAAAGCAATAGAATTTGAAAATTGTATTTAATACGTTTTACTATTATACGATTAGAATTAACTGTTGTTGTTATATATGGGTAAGACATTAATTATATCTTAATAATTGCGAAGTAAATGTGATGATATGCATTGTGATATGGTTGATAGTAATTATGTATGCATATCAATATATTTTTTTATATGAAAAAATAAAGTTAGTGCAGATTTTGTGTCAAAAGGAGTATAAGAAAATTGCACAGGACTCAACATGGTCGAAATCAACTAAGTTACTTTTGCTCCACTGGAGATTAC
The DNA here is from genome assembly GCF_048544385.1 of Mastigoproctus giganteus. Lineage (NCBI taxonomy): Eukaryota > Metazoa > Arthropoda > Arachnida > Uropygi > Thelyphonidae > Mastigoproctus > Mastigoproctus giganteus. Next base: position 223,952,970 of record NC_143584.1, read on the forward strand.
CTGGAGAGTAGCATTTAAGGAATTGATAGTAGATATTCAAGAAGTTGAAGCTGTTTGAGCAGGGCAAGGTTTCTTAAACTGAAAGGTGGAATGCAATGTACTATCATCAGAAAAACTGCCGATTGGATTTCCGTTCAATGGAAGAAGGTCATTAATAGACAAGAGGAAAAGAGTGGGAGAAAGAACTGAAAATCTTGAGAACCACCTGCATTAATGGAGAAGTTAGAAGACAGAGAGCCATCTACCATCACCCGGAGGGAGTGGTCAGAGAGAAAACTGGATATCCAATTACAAAAAACAGTTCGCAAACCATAAGATGGAAGAAGGCCATATTTAGAAGGCCTTTATGCCAAACATGATCAAAAGCCTTTGAAATGTCAAGAGCAACTGCTTCAGTTTCACCGAACTTTTTCATTGAATTTTTTCATAGACAACATAAGCAAGAATATCATCTGTTCATCGACACTGATGCAATCCATACTGGTGATGGAAGGATTCTAGATAGTTTAAGAGTGGCAGCTAATTGGTTTCTTCATTACTTTAGAAAGATTAGAGTGTTTTTTGTTTATTGCATGAATATTGATGAGGTATGGCTCAACAGACAGTGATATTCAAACAAGATTCAAATAATCTCTCCTATAATTCTATGGTAGAATTGTAGGAGAGATTATTTGAAGTACAAACGAGGAATAATTTATGCAACGATTATATAAATTGATGACATGTACATATTTCATTCAGTGATATGTATATACTAATATGTGTTTTATTAAATTTGTTCCTTTAATACGGTGTTGTTCATTAACTCAATGATTCCCTAAACAGCTGTTTCACACACACACGCTACAGTCTAGTTTTCTGTGACATTAGAGGTCAGAATTGTGTTTTCTGTCCATATGTGTGCTTTAATGCAAGGAAAGTTAAAAGATTACTGGCTTATCTTACCATTGTAAGACACCAAGTCTTACAAGTTAAATTAAATATCAGTATAATTAAAGAAAGAACGCTAGATAGAGCGATACTATAAACCTTACAAGAAAACACTTAAAATCACAAATATTGTTTAAGATAATGGGTCTCACGCTAATGGAATTAATTTAAGAGAAGGTTAAATAATGTTGGACGGGTTAACCTATAAAGCAGGTACAGTTGTATGTTAACTTATATAATGTTACTGGAGTAGAGAAGTGCTGCAATTAGTCGCTAAATGCTGGAGTTTACCTGAGAGGATGAAGAAATAAATAAACCAATGTATATTTCATTAACATGTAATTTTAAAGTGTTAGGGTGAGAATAGAATGGAATAATGTGTAAAGTGGACATTAAATTCCAGAAGAAGAATTGTGTTAACCATGAAAAAGAATGTAGGATTGTGCTAGATAAGTATGATTAATAAATAAAAAATGTCAATTGTATTTAAGAAAGAGTTAGGTGAAACTGATCGTAGGAATCTGTTAGTTGCCGAATATTAAGAAGATGATGATGGATAGGAGAGCCTAATGACCAGGAACGTAATCCATGCCATGTACCTATATATGAAGTGAATAATGTGTAATGAATTGCTTGATCTTTTATTTGTAATTATGTATAATAAACTTATTGTATCTAACTTAATGCAAATAGTGTTTGGTCATTTCTGAACACACAGCAAAAAAAATCCAAAGGAGGAGTGCACTAATATAGGAACTCCCACAGGACCGGAATTCTTCTGTGAGATAACTAGTCAGATGCAAAGTGGGGATTTTTAAGAATATAAATAATAATAAATACTATAGTAATAATATAAACAAAAAAAACCCCACTCCCACACCATTAAATTAGAGGCACCCCAACTCACTACCACTTTACAGTTATCTCTTGTGTCAGGTTATAAAATCATTAAATTTGAATTTTCTTTAATTTTCTGACAGACTATGATAAAGTTCTAAAGCAATGGAGACCAGGTTCTTGTAATTGACCTTCCTGTTTTCCGAGGGGGGTTAATTCTAAGACCTTCGCAGGTAACACATTTGGTATAATCACCGTCCTCATAACACCGAGTGGAAAAAGCATGGACACGAAAAACAAGCGACTCAACCAGCTAGTTGGTCAGTTGTTGTAGGATTTTCCAGATCAGCAATTTATGCCACATTTCACCGTGTGTAAAAGTCTGCAAATAGCGTGCGTCGTGTGGTCGATTGGTTGTTTGCCTGACGAAAAAGGCCCATAAAAATTCCTTCATTAATGGGATTCGAACTCAGTTATTTCCACCTGGTGTGGGGAGGACAGTGATTATACCAACTGGTACCCATGAAGCAAATCGACAAGAAAACACGAGCAATTTATGGACATAATACATATAAGCGTAACAGTTGTTCTTGAGTGGCCCTAATATGACTGACACCAGAACTGGGAAGTAGTTTGGGCCCCTAATTTTGAGGAAAAAAAAAATTTTTTTTTTTTGCTTTTTTTAGAATTATTGGTAGATGAGATTTTAGCTAATTTGGTAGTTGTTCAGGTGCCACGAGCAATATTAGATCTGTATTTCCTTGAAGAAGGACCAGGGAGGTTTATATGGTGGAGATGGTCATGGTTGGGGTAGGCAAGGCACAATCCAGAATAGAACTAAGACAGACTGGAGAGTAAGTGGGGAGGGTAGCGGGAGAACACCATGGACGACACTATTAGTGGAGTGATTGGAAATCAGGGTAGATACATTAGGGTTAGAGTGAATTCAAAGTTTTGGACTCTTGAGAGTGTTTGTGCCTTCACAACCTTTAGTGATTGCCTAATATTGGGGTATCTTCACCCAGCCTGTAATTTAAGATAGATACACAGCTGATCTTCAGCTTTTGAGCAATGTCTACCGCGTGGCCCAATTTCTTGGCATTTGTAAGAACTTTGTAACAATCCGCTAGGGAAGAGGCTTCTGTCCGGCTGCTTGTATGATGTGCTCCGTAAACTTTTCTTGATTTGTGTGTTTTTAATTAAAGTATTAAGTTCCTATTATTGCTACCACATAAAGATAGGTCCTTGGATTGCCAGATGCAAGTGCTTTATTATTTGAGCAGACAACAGATAAGTATTAAATGAATTTCTGCATGTTCATTCTGCTTCTTTATACAAGGGCATTCAGTAATTATCTTGTAGTTATGCACGTATCCAACAGACACTTCACCTTGACCCGGCATTATAGTTTCGCATAGCCGTTCTGCCTCCCCTCCCTACTAATACCTGTGGATTTCACTGCTGTACAACTAAGGCTAGTGGCTGGTCACCGTGCCAATGGTTTGCAAAACCACAACTGGTGGTTTTGCAAACCATTATTGATATTGATATTGTTCAATAACCCTACAGTATCTGGTATGTCATTCACTCAAAATGCTTAGCTCTATTGAACTGCCTCTTCTGGGATTTTCCTATGAAAATAACGAACGAACAATAGAGCTACAAAAACAATAATATATAGTAATAATACTGGCAATAACATATAGTACGAGTATATAAATAAAATAAAATAAAATAAATTTTCTGTTTATACTCCAGGACGATCAGAGGAGTTTTACAAGATTCACAGAATACAAGAAACAGCACCGTATTCAGCAATCACTGGCTTGAACCCCACTCACTCAAGGCACATGTACTTATGCACCCGGGCGCCTGACCACTTCTTCTTCTTCTTCTTCTTTGGTCCTTAGCTGGTAGCTGGGGGAGGCGGTTGGCCACGCAACCAGTATGCTGCTGTAGGTGCCGCAGGGTTTCGGACTTGCTCTGTGATGTTCTTCCATACCTTACGATCCATGGCTTCAGTCCTGGCCTGGTTAAGGTAGAGACGTCGGCTCTTCAAGTCATCTTCCACTTGCTTGGCCCACGTTTTCCTAGGCGCGGTCCGTTGGATGCTCCATTGGGTGGGTCGTTGTCTCCAAAGGAGTGTGGATGGTATTCTGTTCGTGCCCATTCTACATACGTGGCCAAACCATCTGAGTCTTCGCTTCTGGATTTGGTCGGCAATGGTTGGTTGCTGTTGGCATCTGGCGCGGATGGTATCATTAGTGATGCGGTCGCGAAGAGAGATGCTCAAGATCTGCCGCAGGCATCGCATTTGGAATACCTCAAGTTTGTTCAAATCTAACTTGAGACAAATCCATGTTTCCGATCCGTAAAGAAGAATGGGCAGGATCAAAGTCCGGAAGAGTCGGATTTTAGTCTTTGTGGAAATGTTGGTCCTCTTCCACAGACACCATTTGAGCGAGGCGAACGCAGTGGCCGCCTGTCCAATTCTGCTGTGGATTTCCATGGTGGATGCAACTTTCTTCTCCTGGACCAGCGACCCAAGGTATTTAAAGTCCTGCACTTGCTCGATCTGGACGCCTTCGAGATAGATGGTGGCTTGCGACCATCTTTGTCAGGGCAACAGACCCATCTGTTTTCAGGGCAATGCGGGCAATGTCGTAGAGGATGTCCGTGGCTTCAGCGTCGTTACCGGCAAGGATAGCACTATCATCAGCAAACATCAGGTCAGTCACATAGTGATCCTTGTCATATTGTATGCCCTGTCTGTTTCTGAATGCTTGCCTCATAATGGCGTCGACCACGATGTTGAAAAGCAACGGGGAGGCTACATCCCCTTGGCGGACTCCAGTTTGAATGGTAAATTCCTCAGATAAATCGTTCTGGATGCGCACCTGGCTGGTTAAACGGTTCTATGCAGTTTGGAGGAGTGTGATGACTTTTCGAGGTACATGTTCAACATGTACATGTAGTAGTTTCCATAAGGCAGGCCGGTGGACACAGTCGAAAGCAGACTTAAAGTCAATGAAAACAATGACGGTTCGCTGTCCACACCGGATCCTCTCCTCCATCAGCTGACGAATGGCAAAGATTTGATTCCTCGCCCACAGCACAGCATCCTCGCCCCGGTCTAAATCCTGCCTGTTCTTCTCGACTGGTTTGCTTGCGATGTTTTTGCAGTCTTGACTGCAAAAACAGTCAAGACTGCAAAATTCAATATGACAAATACTACCTTCTGTGAAAATTCTATCGTTTTTACAATCTGTGGGACCAGCTCTGACCCCATTATCCAATGTATTGAGTGTAAGCAATTAATATGCAAAGACTGTACCCACTCTGACCTGAAAAAACTAAATAAAAGTCATCGGAACTCATTCTGTTGTGATACATGTCGACTCAGAAAAGCCCAATAACTGTTGGAACGCAAAACAGCACGGAACCTGAGGCACCTCCCTCCTCTTCTGCTAGCGAAGTTGAAATGTTCTACTCTAGTTCACCTGAGTCAAATATCATGCCAATAACCAGAAATATTGAATCTGAACCTTACATGGGTGAAGCCACTAATCCTTTGTTGTCTCCGGGGTCGCATCAACTCAAACACAACTGTCTCTGCTCTCAGAAGATCTCAGCACTAACTACTTCCCTACTGACACTCAGAATCCAACTTTTTCTATTCTACAATTCTTTTCAATCTATTCTACAATCAAATAAATTCCAGGAACTATTTTTCAATACTATGAAGAAAATCCTCCATCAAACTCAGCTAATCAGTGTACCTCATACTGCAAAATATGATATTTCCCTGGATTCTAATACACCCAAATGAAGGAAATTATGAGCTATCCACGGAAATTCGTAGCATAAAAACAATATTAAATAATCAACAGGCTGAAATTTCTGACATCAACGGCCAAATTAAAAATGATAGATGGAATTACCAGGGTATGTCTGCCAGGGGCAAAGGTTGATGAAGTTGTAGGGCAGATATCATCCTTTAAGGGCACAAAGGGTGATTTTGTTGTACACGGCACTAATGATATTAAGAGTAAGAGATCGGCAGAATTACTCAACAAGTACTGGTTAATGCTGAAAAAAAAAAGCCGTGAATTAGGGTTGAATTTGAAAGTGTCTGCAATTCTGTCAAGACACGATAGGAGGGAGTATATGATGAGAGCCCTGTCGATCAATTCGGCCCTGGAAGGATTGTGCAAGGCTCAAAGGGTAGAATTTTTTTCAGCCTGGTCTGTATTTGTTAACAGGAGAGACTGCTTCTACAGGTATGGAATACACTTAAATAGAAAGGGTGCAAGAATATTTGCTGATGCTATCGAGGCAGTGTTAGGTGGGTCGGAAAACTGGGGGGATACAAGGACTAATGGATTGGGGGGCTACAAGGACTAATGGATTAACAGTAGCCACTGGCAGAGGAAAAAGTGATTCTTGCACTACTTCTATTGAAATGCAATTGAGCAGCAGCCTGGAAAGCAAGGCAATGGTAATTTCCAGGACTGCTAGGAGTCATAGTGGAACAAATAAATACATGGGCTGTGTTAGGGTAACTAAGAGTAGAAACAGGTGCATGTATACTTGCATGTACACCAATGCTAGGAGTATAGTTAATAAATTCGATGAGCTTGAAGTGCTAGTCAAGATATCAAAGGCAGATATTGTTGGGATATCAGAGACGTGGTGTCACACAGACATAAGCAGGACAGAATTGGAATTTGGGGAGTACAATATGTACAGGAAGGATAGACAGGACAGGACAGGACAGGAAGGGAGGAGGGGTTATGCTGTTAGTTAAGAAGCATAAAATCTAAGGAAGTGATCCAATTGATGTTGGTGGACAATGCAATGTTGAGTCTGTTTGGTGTGACATAAGCACTGGAAAAGGAAAAATGAGAGTAGGTGTTTGTTATAGGCCTAATGAATCTAATGACTATAATGAGCAATTATGCAGATAAACAGAGTGGGGCAGTAAATTACAATTTCTTATAATGGGGGATTTTAATTTCCCGGATATTGACTGGAATTTGTGGGTTGGTCACTCACACACTAGCAAGGCTTTTGTGGATTTATTGGATGATTGTTTTCTACATCAGCATGTTCGGGAGGCAACTGGAGGGAGTAATACTCTTGATCTGATTATCAGTAGTGATTCTTCATGCATCAAGAATCTGCACATAAAGGAACCACTAAGTGGCAGTGATCACAATGAGCCGAAGTGGGATTTACTCAAAGAATTAACTGCCATCAGGAATAAATGGAAGAATTTTTGCTTTCGTAAGGCAATTATGGTGGTCTGAGACAGTATTTAAATTCTATACAGTGGGACCAACTGATGATGTTACCAACAGCAAATTCAAAATGGGAAGCATTCAAAGAATTAATCTTGGAAGCTACTAGGCTTTTCATACCAACTAAGAAATATTGTCCAAGGTTTAGGCCTAAATGGATGTCAGATGAACAAATTAGACATGTGGCAGAGAAGAAAAATGCATGGGATACATATAAATTAAGATGTGACACAGAAGCCTATGAATGATATAAGCTGGTCTGTAACCAAATTACAAAGGAGGTTAGGCAGGCGAAGGCAGATCACGAGAAATCATTGGCAAAGGATGCTAAGAAAAACAGCAAAGAGTTCTTTACTTATGTAAACTCTAGAAGGAAGGGGATGAATCAGATTGGTCCACTTGATATCGATGGTTGAACTGATGATGATGATCCTGCTCAGGTAGCTAACAAACTAAATGAATATTTTGCATCGACATTCACATATGAGGATTATTCAGGGAGGGGAATGCCAGAGGTGTATTCAACTCCGGCAGTAAGCTAGATAATCTTGCAATAACTGAGAGTAAAGTGGAGGAGAAATTGTTGAAGATAAACACAAAAAAGGCACCTAGGGTGGATGGAATCTATCCAGTTATATTAAAGGAGGCGGAAAAGGAAGTAAGCAAACCCTTAGCCATAATTACGAGAGCTTCCCTGGACTCATGGGAGGTATCCATGGACTGTAGAAGTGCAAATGTGACCCCAATCCGCAAAGGATGATCGAAGGGAGGCAGGTAATTACAGACCTGTTAGTTTAACTTCTGTTCCAGCCAAATTAATGGGGGCACTGGTTAAAGAAGCATTGCAGGATCATCTAGACAAGACTTCAGTTATAGCTCCGACACAACATGAGTTTGTTAAAGGGAAGTCTTGTCTGACTAATTTGATTGGATAATATGATGTATTCACAAAGGAACTGTATGCAAAGAATAACTTTGATATCATATAGTGAATTTGGATCTTAGAAAAGCCTTTGATACTGTTGCACATGGAAGACTGCTGCACAAATTGGAGCAGTGTGGCATTGGAGGCAAATTGCTGCTATGGATAAAGGGGTGGTTGCGTGGGAGAAGACAAAGAGTGGTAATCAATGGACATTGCTCTTCGTGGACTAATGTTATTAGTGGAGTCCCTCAGGGTTCTGTGTTGGGTCCATTGTTGTTTTCTGTATTTATAAATTATATTGATGATGGTATATGAAGCTTAATGTTCAAGTTTGCAGACGATACGAAGGTTGGCAGGGTTGTTAATGACACTAATGACAGTACACTGCTGCAACAGAATCTAAAAAAGTTGAGCAGATGGGCTTGGAGGTGGCAAATGAAATTTAACATTGACAAATGTAAAGTACTACATATGGGAAACAGCAACCCCAGAGCAACGTATCAACTCTGTGGTACTACACTGACAGTGGTAGAGAACGAAAAGGACCTGTGGGTAATTGTGCAGGCAGATATGAAGTTTTCTGAGCAGTGCAGACGGTCTGCTAGAGTGTCTCATGGTGTCTTGTCAATGATATACAGGAATTTTTCTAGCAGGGATAAAGAGGTGATTATTCCCTTGTATAAGGCAATTGTCAGAACACACCTTGAGTACTGTATACAAGTCTGGAGGCCTCATTTTAAGAAGGATGTAGAGCTGTTCGAACGAGTACAGGGAAGGGCAACAAGACTGGTGAAGGGAACAAAGGGGTTCTCTTACGAAGAAAGGCTTAAGATTTGCAAATTACAGTGTCTGGAGACTAGGCACCTGCGAGGTGATCTGATTGAGGTGTATAAAGCCTTGAATGGTTTGAGCATGCTCAATGCTGATGGGATTCTACCTCTTGCTCATAATAATCGCCTGAGAGGGGATAAATTCAAATTGAGTAAAAACGGTTGTAGGATAGATGTGCGGAAGTTTGACTTTAATCAGCGGGTGTTTGACTGCTGGAACAAACTTCCATCTGTCGTTGTAGAAGTTAATAGCTTTAATAGATTCAAGGCAGAACTTGACAAACATTTGGAGCGAGTGGATGGGTGAAATAAGGTTTATTTATTTATTTATTTTTTTTTTTGTGTGTCTGAATCCGTATAAACTTGCTTTCTTGTATAATGTGCCTTTACTAATGCTAATGCTAATCTCACGTCAATTATGTCTTGCCGCTTAAGGGAAGCTAGGAAGAACTCTGACTCTACTGTTGAAACTAAGTTTTCAAAGTGAACAAGAATTCATCATTACCTGACGATGCCCTTAGTATTGAGACCAGATCTTCATTTTCCACCGACCTCAATAATCTTACTGCTGCAAACTCTGAACCTACTCTTTAAACTAATGTCTTCTCCAAGAATTCTCCATTACCTGACGATACCCTTTGTATTGAGACCAGATCTTAATCTTCCAATAGCCTCAATATTCCTACTGCTGCAAATATTAATCTGCCAATGCCAGTTAATATTCACGATTCATGTCATTGAACAGAGCAATTTACTGTCAAACAGACTGTCAGATGATTCTTCTAAAGTAAATCGAACCGCTCCCACCACCTGCTCTCCTCTGCGGAATACTTCTGCTTGTACCCGTACTTTACAAGCTCAGGGTCACCAAGAGGAATCGTCTTCAACATCAATCAAGGCAACATATATGCAAAAACCTGTCTATAGGGCTGACACCACAGTGAGTAAACCTGCTTCTGGTTGCCAATCTCAAATGCCACACCAAAGATAAAACAGAACAAACCCTCAGAAAATGCTAAAGCCTCTATATCTCAAGCTACTCTCTCCAAGCTTCCAGGCAAAATGCACCAATCTCAGAATGTAACTAATGAAGATAAATCTCAATTACTCAAACAAAAGTTCAATATCACAATTATTCCCATTAAAGACCGAATTTTTGTTTCTAGGCTTGGACCCACCACTAAATCTGAAGAGCTTATCAACTTAATTAAAGAAGAATGTGGTTGTGGGGTGGATGTCCGTTCTCTGAAGACACGGTGTCCGGCCTACTCATCTTTTATAATAAAATGCCTTCCATCACAAACGTAAAAAGTGCTGAATCTAAGATCCCTCTTATTAGGGGCTCTAGTAAAACGCTTCAAGGACAGACCGCCAAGGGAGTCCAAAATCTCTTCTCTACATGCATAGCAATCAGTGACCCTGCTATCTACACATACTAAGCTCTTCCATCGTCATAGAATCCCCAGATCTGAACTGTTCAGTGTTTACCTTCATAATTGCAGGAGTATAGTTAGCAACCTTAAACACTTTAGAGTAATCCAAGGTTCACATATTTACGACATTTACCTACTCACTAAAACCTGTCTCTCCATAGATATTGATGATCAGGAGATTACAGATGGGCAATATTAGGATTACCATCTTCTGCACTCATAAAAAGAGGACATTTACATGTTTTGGGGAGAATAAAAGGGGACAAAAAGTTCATCTTGAATTAAAAAAGTGGACAGAAAAGAGGACAAATATATTATGCATATAATAAAATAAAGACAATGTAAACCACATTTACTGATGTTTAGGATTAGTACATTCATATTTGTCTCGAGAAATTATTTCTTTCAATAGCTCTGGATTGCCTCTCAAATATGTGTAAAAATTAACGCATGACATATGTTTGAAATTGTACTGCAAAAACAAAATACCTTTTACAGAATTGACATTTAACCTATTCCTTTCTTTCGTCCACTGACTTTGCATTAGAGAGAATACTCTACATTTGCATTGTGACGAGGAATTTCAAAGAAAAACTAGACAATTTTCAACAATTCTGAATGAATTTCAATATTTTTTGAATTACGAAAATATTTGGCCCACTTTTCATGTATAAGCATTTTTTAAAGTCATTATTATTCATTTGATCCTCAAAACATTTCTTAAAATTGTTAAATTGGTCAAAACACTTAACATCATCAATTGTTAACCCTTTGTCAATCAAGTAGTAAATAGAAGATTCTACATCGTTCCAGCTTGGTACTGCATCCATTTTCATCCATATAAAACAGGAAATGGATTCCATATGCTGAAGCCATATTCCATGTAATTTCTATACAGATTTTTTGTATCACTAGAAAATTTTTCACATTCAAATACACGTACGTCATCATGTTTTTTGTATAGCATTTCCTTTACTCGTAATGGCATGAAGTTGTGATCCATCCGTTTCGAGATAATTTCTTTCACTGAGACTAAGACATCTAGCACTTCTGCAGCTGAGTTACTTTCCCTTTCAATTCGTTGTATGTGTGTATGGAATACACTCATAAGTGATTGCATGAACCAAAGATGAATCTTGAATCTCATTAAATCCATTTCCAAAGAACCTTTTAATCACAATGGGAGGTTTTTCTTGGGACAGAAAATAAGCCTGTAAAGCTGGAAACGTATTTATGAGCCTTGTGATGCTTGGAAATAATGAAAGCCATCTTGTCTTGCTGTGAGAAAGGAGCTGTCTATATTCAATATCAACAAACTCACAGTATTCCTTAAGCTCTTCAGTCCGGACTGTATAATTATGAAAATACTGGTAAATTTTAAAAACAATGTTCTCTACATAAACTTCCCAAAGTTCTGCGGAATTCTGAAGACAATTGTTCAAAATATGTGCAGGGCACCCCACTCCAGTCAAAGTCTTGTTATGCAACAATTTCTTTAATTTTGCAAAGACATTATTCCCTTCTTCATTTGTCTCAGTCCTCCAAACATTGTATCGCAATTGTCCCCAGTGAATGCAATACATTTTTCACACAAACCATTTTTTTTCAAGAGTTTTTTTAACGTATGTAGAAATGGTACCTGCAGTCTCATTAGGCATCTTCTGTAATTCAATTAATTTTGTTTGTAACCTCCTTCATTTACATCAAAATACTGAATAATTAATGGGACGATTTTTTTCAGAACCATGATTACATCCATCAGTTGAGACCCCACAGTATGCAATTTTATTTTAAAGTTTTTACAGTAACATTAAGAGAATGATTTGCAAGTACAAAGTTTACAATGGCTTCTGTCTTGGTTCTAGCACAGGAAAATCTTTTTGCTATCTCAGAATCAAAAAATACATTTTTAACATGGCAGTTGCGCAATCCATTGATTTGTAACTACTATGATGTTTAACAGTGTGAAAAGCAAAGGTACCCCTGCAGCAGCCAGATCATATTCTATTTTACCGACAGCTTTGACAAAAAAATCTGTGACCTTTCCCGAAGAGGCCTCACCTTGAACTGCTTTCTTGTGCTTCTCAGTTTCAATGTGATGCTTCAAATCACCAACCCCTTTATTGGCCACTGAAACTTTCGATCAATTTGGTGTGCACACAGCTCAAATCCACGTTTTCATATGCTGCAATCAATTTCTAGAGAAAACAGTTCCTCTAACTGTCTAGAACTCCTGTAATTTATATATCTTTTTCAAGCACACCATCTGATCTTCACGCGTTATCTGCTCTCTAAACCAAAATATTGTATTGCTAGACTATATAACATTTATATGCGCGTTAATTCTGAAGCAGGCGTGGGTTGGTAACGATATCAATGCACTAAATTGAGCATCGTCGGGGTCTTCAGCCTAATTGTCAACACGGAAATTCGAATTTAAGAATTGTCTCCTATTCCGAAAAAGATTCTGTATAACGAAACTCGGTAGTTCTCGTCGAGCTTGCGTAAAAAAAATGGCGTATAATATAAAAATTCGGACATTTAGACAAATTTATAAAAATCCACCCGGAGAAATCCGGTTAAACGAGGACTGATGGTAACCCTAGGCAATATACAATCCATAGAAAGGACAGAGGATCTCGTGGAGGCGGAGTAGCTATTTTACGTTCTAACCATATACTCTGTGAAATTGCATCAAATTTCACAAATATTGAATCACCATATTGCCTTCTCCATCTTGGCAGGTTAAAAGTTTTATTAGTATTACTTTATTTTCCACCTCCCTTAACTAATATTGACCTTCAGTACTTAGAAAACGCGCTGGACTCTATCTTCCTACTAATTCAATCTGCTGACATAGCAATTGTTTTGGGTGACTTTAACTGTCAACTGGCCAATTTAGGATCTTCCTCTCCATCATTGCAGACAAGGGCTCTCTTTAGTATGCTTCACAGCTATGGTCTTCAACAAGTTTCCAATTTTCCAACCAGAGAATTTGCCTACCTTGACCTAGTATTCTCCTCTACTGATATTGAGGTTCGCAAAGACAATCCTATATTCCCCTCGGATCATTTGCCAATTACTTTTGACATCACTGTGACCTCTCATAACTTCAAATGCAGCTCATAACTTCAAATGCATTTCAAGTTCAAGTACCTTTGGGTGAGGGAAACGCCTATAGGATAATAGGTTTAACTTCCTTTTCTTTTATTAATTATTGTTATTATTTTATTTATTTATTTTTTATCATTGTTTTATTCGGGGTTTTTTTTTTTTTGGCTGGTGCAGCATAAGCCATAGGCTTTCTTGCACCATGCGGCCATTACTAATACTAATACTAATACTAGGATAAAGAACTCCCTCTCCCTAACCAAGAATTGTGGCTTCAAGAATTGTTCACTCCACAACAGATGCATTACTACAGCTCAGCAGGAAGAGAGAAGATTCAGAATCTAAATACGTACTGGCAATCTTCATCGACTTCAAGTTGCGTTGGACTCAGTCGGGTGGCCCAGCATCATCAGATGGGTCACATGAACAAGTTGCACACCAGAAATCTACAGTAGCCTTATCAGCTACTTTATGGAAAGGGAAATTACTATCAAAGCCCTCTTCCACAGTATAACCAGGTCAACGTCGAGGGGCTGCCCTCAAGGTTCATCCTGGGTCCGGTTGTATGGAACATGGTGCTGGACGAATGGCTTCACGACTCCTTCTAGCAAGCCACCATGTTTGCTTATGCAGATGATCTGGTCATTCTTCTTGAGGGATCCTATCAAGCCACCCTTGAGCTGCAGACCTATCATGTCCTGACTGCACTCTCATATTAGGCCGAAATATAAAAATGTTCGGGGCTAACTCTAAAACAAGTTATAGAATTCGATCAACAATATTTCAAAATCCTAAAAAAAAAAAAAAAAAAAAGACAGCTCCAGACAACAAAGCAGCCAAGCCATCCTCTCCCCACCGCCACCGCGTAGATCCAAGACCGGCATAACCACAACCTAGGAAGTTTTTGGAGTGAGGCGTAGCTGACCATTCTGAATAATTTAACCTCGAGGAGCATTTGAACAAGAAACATTGGATTTTAGGGTCACCGTCCTTCAACCTACCATTGGTCAATTAACTGCTATTTGTCAATTAATGAAGGATTTAGTCATTCAGCGAGACCGGAGGCTCTTAACAGGTAAGCCAATATCTTGTTTACCTCTACTTTATTTTTACCAAAACATATCAATCCTTAAATTCAAAAGCAAGGAACCTTTCTGAAGGACGTTTGAAAATTTCAAACGCGACCTGAAACAAGTAATTTTCAATAAGCAATAGAAGAGTTTCCATTTGAATCAAATTAAACTCTGACGAGATATCAACGAAAACAGATGCAAATTCATTTTTTTATCATTCTTGAAACATTTTTTAGAGATGAAAAACCGAAAACATGCATAACTTGAACGAGTTGGTATTATTTGGTTCATTGAAACCCGTGTTACTTGGAAAATCGGAGCGTTATAAATTCGCAACGGCGACTTCCCTAACATTTTAATTAGTCGGAAACGTTTAGATTCAGACGTACAGGGCTTTTTAGGATAGGCAAGCGTAATTTTAGCATTTTAAAACTGGTTTTAGTGATGATAAAGTCATTCGGTCACTATTGTTGGTTTCATAATCAACTAATTTGCATATAATCGATTACGAAAATGCTATAATCGATTTTTAATCATTCGATTATGCCCATCACTAATTCCGCATACAATTTTTGATTTATTATTATTATTATTATTATTATTATTATTATTATTTACAGTGTCCACTGGAGGCGCTCAAATCGGGCGAAGTGACAACCATTAAGTCACATAACTTACGCGAATAGTTGCTGAAGGGGATCGAAGAAACGTGGATTCTTTTCAAGGAAGTCGATCGTCTTTTCCAGACCTTTTGAATTGAACTACAGTAAGTTCGTGCCACTCCTACTATTACGTGGATCTCCAGGCGATCTGTTACCCTCCCTCTTCTATGCCCTTGGTGGTTTCAAAGCCAGATTTTGTTTGTAACTTGTTTCGCAGTAAGTACAGTATCTCTGTTTGCTTTCACTGTTTCCCATATTTTTAAGGTAGTTCAATTTAAGTTAATTCTGCCGATAATTTTTAGCATTTTTGCGATGGTGCATGCAAATATAGTGTGACGATTGGAGACGAGTAACTAGTCGAGTAACTTCGGCCAAACGTACACTGGTACGTTTGGCCGAAGACGAAATGCTCCTAACAATAAACATATAAAGAATACCTCAGTTGATCGATTAGTTCTGTCAATTAGTTCATCTGCTTTCCAATCGGGAAGTTAAAGGCTTACAAATCAGGAATAAGTTTTCAGCTGGTGAAATGTGAAAAATAAAATAGAAAAATGATAACCCATTTATTGATTTGATTCTATTAAATATAATACTGAAGTAAGTAAATAAAATGCGTCACTTATTTCAGCCATGTTGAAAACACTATCGCTTGACGTTTGTGATTTTTTTTTTTTTTCTTATTCGTAATTGGCTATTGTGTATCATTCAAAACCATAACTTGTAAGCGATCAGCATTTCACATAGAAAATGCTAATCTTTTACATTTGCGTGTGTGTTTGTGTGTACACTCAGTGATCACTGAATTAAGACCATCCCATACGTAATGGATTATGATACATAGCTCGCAGTATATAAAAAAAAAAAAAAAGTACGCTAGGGCATTCAGTGGTAATCTGTATCTGGTTGTGCAACTCAAAGTGGTAAAACAGCAGTTATGAGACATAGTAAATATATCACGGAGGTGGTTCAAAAGGTCATGATTGTGGTGGTCGTTCGTCGGGTGTTTCCATTTCGGAAACGGTACGTCTCGTCGGTTGCTCACAGCCCACTGTGGTTACGGTGTATCGAGAATGGTGTCGAAGGGTAAAACCAACTTCCGTCCACGCAACTCTAAAGATTACGCAAGGTGGATGGATGTCCGTGGTAAAAGAAGGGTGCAGTGCGTTGTACGGGCTCATTGTGCGACAGACATCGCAATACAATATACAGTTTGAAGATAATAAAACACTCAAGCCTAGGTTCCAAATTGGAAATAAATTTTTCTTAAGATAATATTTAGACCAACAGCTGTCTCTCTCTCTCTATTTGAATAGAAATAACATTACAGTCAGAACTTCAGAGTTGAACAATAATTTCTGAACAGACAAATCCCCCCCCCCCCAGTTTGCAGATTGAGTTGAATCTGCAAACCTTCCGGGTTTGCAAATCCAACTCAATCAACTAGCTAAACCACATGCAAAGGTCAATTTTTTTTTTTTTTTTTTGCATAACGAGTCATTATGAAGTCCCTAAAGTCTCGAGCTGTACGCCCATCAAAAGGTCAGATGATTTAAGCAGAAGTAAATGCCAGTTCGGCAGCTACCGTTCCGGTTATTGTGTTTATTTAATTAAGCAGAGTCTTAAAAACAGTTTTAATACTTATTGAGCCACAAACGGCTGGAGTCCAGAAGTGAATAGTCATGGGATACCCAAAGCTGTGAATGCATTCGTCAATTAAAACAGACATTTGATCTCTGACTAATGTAATCATATGCACCTCTTGCATGCGATAAATCATCGATAGAACACCGTGTGTTTTCCTGGCTGCCTGTTCGCACTGTTCAAAAAACTTAATTTCTGCCCATATCGTAACTTCCAGACCCTTTTCTTCCTCTACTGTTTTTAACTTAACCCCACCAAGCGTATAATTTATTTGGGAGTTGCTATTCCCAAAGTGTAAGACCTTGCAGTTAATTGCATTAAAACATAGCTTCCACTTCTTTGACCATCTTTGAAGTCTGTTCAAGTCATCTTGAAAGAGCGCTGCTTGGCACTCCATGATCATTCACGCTGCCAATCTTTACATCGTCTGTAAATTTTGACATCCCTTCGTCCATGTGAGCCCAAACCACTATACATTTAAGGGGAGGTTTCAGACATCTTACCGATACCCATCATACACATCAGGTTTCTGGGCGTATCGGACAGACATGGTCTGATGACGGGTATCGATAAGATGCCTGAAACCTCATCCCAAATGTATAATAGTTTAGGCTTAATAAACTATATTATGCCATGACTGCAATTTTAAAAAAAGCTTAATGCAACTAACAGTAGATAAATGGAGTGAATAAATTTTCATTCCATAAAAGAATTTGATTCCTTGGATTAGTACGCATTCTTTGGCTAAAAGCATTTATTATTCATCCAGACTCCTCTCAGCTGGTTACCTAGTTGTGTAACAGAACTTGAAATGTGGTAACCTTCTTTAACTAAATATGCGTTTCCTAACATTGCAGATAACCATGGCAACTGTCCAAGAAAGGATTAGGTCTTCGTTGAAGTATTCAGATATATATGATGTAACCTTTGTGGTTGGCGATGGGGATCGACAACTACGAATAAATGCACACAAGTTCATTGTTGCCCTGGGAAGTTCTAAGTTTAAAATGATGTTGTACGGGGCCTTGAAGAAAGAGGGAGATATTTTGGTTCCTGACGTCACACCCGAAGCATTCAATGTTATGATCACGTGAGTAATGCATTTTGTGATTTATTATCACAATTCGTCTTTTAAGTCTCACAGTACTCGGTTATTTATTACTTCGTTTGTGTGAAGGGGGTACTCAACACGCAGCCATTGTGCGGTTGTGAAGGTGGCGAGTCCCATGCAGAAGTCTAAATTTAAAATTTATAAATAAAATAAATTTCAATTAACCTTTTATACTCCTGGCCGTTCTCATGAAATCAGAAGAGTTTAGAAGATAGAGAATACGAACCAGATTACAAAATAGATTTAAATAGGCCGCCCTCAGCCAAAACGGTTGAAGATCCTTAGTTAACCCTTGACATTTGTTAATGGGAAGTTCCAAAGCAACTAAGTCCCCACTCCGATATATGAGCTACCGAAGAAGCTTTCACCGACCAACAACGTAGTGGAATCTGCAAACATCGCAACTTATTTGGGTATCAACGTTTGCTACTTAATTTCATCAGAAGAAGGGTTCTCCATAGATTCGTACAACCAGGAAGAATACATCCAAACTGAATACATCCAGTTCCAATGTTACCACCCACAGTACTGTTTCATTAACACTAGAAATTTTGGAAGGTTCGTTAAGAGTTTCTGATATCTGGCTGGAAGTAATGATGGATGGAAATTTATTTCGTTTCGACGAGGTTTTATTGAAGCAACTTGAAATTCCTCGCAAGCCTTCTGGAGGACAAGATGAAGAAGATGAAAGAGAACCAGCAGAAAAAATGTACAGTCGTAGTAACACTGTAAAGAAAAAGATTGATTTAATGAATGATATATTTTGTGATTCAGGAACAAAATTTCTGATAACCGGCGTGATTAAAGCAAGAAATATTGAGCAATGCTACAAACCTCCCAAACCGAAGAAGGAAAAAATGTACGGGAAGGAATGGGAATCTAGTTTAGAGTTGGAGCATAACTGGAAAGTACAGTCGCTGCGTATTATATGGCGCTCAGATTTTTAAGGAGCTGATTAAAGCAGGGGTTGAAAATGATTACTGTAATTCATCCGAAATGTTTCAAAAGCATCCTAGAGATTATTGGCCTCGATGAAAGTGATTCATTTCTGGAGAAAAGAACACGAAGATCGGTGCAATATTGATGTTGGTTTCGTTAAATTATAGTTGAAAACTGGAGATGTTTTCAATTTTGAATCTGTTGAATAACAGTATGTTATTTAGAAACCCATGCAAATCCGGTGTTTAATAAACATGATTTTCAATATTTTGTTTTGTATTTTTTTGTAAAATTATTATATCATTAGACAAATAAGTACAATTATTCTGGAGTGCCATCATAAAAGCACGCAAGTTTTGATGAACTGCTAGTGGGTGGCTAGAGAGTGAACATAAAAGAATACACTGACATGGTAAGTGCGACCTGTTTTGTGAGCAGTACAATCCAAGATATGAAGATTGAACATTTTATTAGCAGCTATTGTTCAACGTCGACCCGGACTTCCACCACTGTAAAGTAGATTGGAAAAGCCCAGAAGATTCTAGATAAAAATCTCACAGGGGGGGGGGGGAACTCATCGTAGAGTGGATGGAGTTCTCAGTTACCCAAAAATAATCTCGTCCACCTATATGTATTCTGTCCATAAATTGTTAGTGTTCTCTGATTTGCCTGTTGTTGCAGGTTTTCTCTGGTTTGTCTGTAAATAGTGTTCTGCGGTCTATTTTCAGCTTTTGCTGGACGAAAAACCAGAGTTTCCGAGAGCAAAAACCATGCCACTCTTGCCCGAGACCGACGAACTCAGCCACGTTGTGAAAACGGCCCATAATTCCTCACGTCACTGACGGGACTCGAAATTAGGTCTTTTCCACTCGGTGTGGGGAGGACTGTGATCCTACCAACTGTGCTACGCACAAGGGCAGGTTTGCCTGTTTTGTTAGACCAAATTTCGGTTTCCGGGATGGGTAACTTTGCTATTCTCATCTCGAACCTGCTATTCTCATCTCGAACCCGACAAAACTTAGCATCGTTATGAAAGAGGCCTATCAAAGTTCCTTGCATGCATTACTGAGGGATTCGATCCAGGTTCTTTTCCATCGGCTGTGGAAAAGGTTCCGGATAAAATCCAGTTATTTACACTAAGGTATAAACTGTTCTAATATTTTTTAGCAAAGGGAATGATTGCCATTATTTGTGGAATTATATAGTATTTGTTTGTTTGTGTATAGGTTTATTTACCATTATTTGTAATTAAATCTGCCAAAAAACATAAAACGATTATTTCTTTTGATAATAACTTTTATTCAAAGACATTTCATGGCTTTTCTAAAATAAACTGATCAAATCAGTTTCAAAATTAAAATTATCTCGAAAATTTTCTTTCCATCGGGTTGGGTGTCATCGGGATAAACTTCGATTAATATTCGACTTTTTCGTTTCTTCCAAACCAGTAGCAATTTCGATTGAATCGAGGAAGCATTTTCAACTCCTGCTTTATTCAATTAATTAATAATCTGAGTGCCATATAAGAATACGCAGAGATTGCACTTTCAAGTTATCCTTCAACTCTAAGGTGAATTCCCATTCTTTCCCACATAGTTTCTTTATTTTGGGAGGCTTGTACCATTTCTCAATCTTTCTTCCTTTAATTATTCCAATTATTTGAAATTTTTTTCCGGAATCGCAAAACATATCCGTCTTTGTCTTCCTGCTTTTACCTCGAATATATCTCGCTTCTGTTTCTTCGTCTTCTGAAGACTTAGGAGAATTTTCAAGTGACTTCAAGGAAACTTTTTCGAAAGGTAATTTATTACCATTCATCATTACTTCCATCCAAATATCGGAAACTGTTAGCGAACCTTCTAAAATTTCTAGCGTTAATGAAACAGTAGTAGCACTGGGATTCGATGTTTTCAGAGAGCCTTCTTGGTTGTACGAATATTTCTCAGCATCTGCTGCAATACCTTCTTCGGATGTAATTAAGTAGCAAACGGTGACACCCAAATAAGTTTTGTTTACCGGATCCACTACACTATTACTTCGTAAAAGAGTCTTTATCCGACTTCGAGGTTTAATTTTTTTGCACAATACGGGTCCAATTTCGTCGAATGTGAACAACCCTGTTTCTAAGACGTCGACAAGTTCTGCTGCTGACATCCGACGAAACCAGATGTGGTCGAATATGTCTTCTAAAAGATCACGCAACTTTTCTTTAGCTGGAGCGATACCATTCTTCTTCAGGTGGTTTTTACCCCACTCGAGAACAGCATCAAAAATGGAATCTTCTGACGTGTTACCCAATGAAAGTATGCTCGTTATAAATTTCACGGTGGGTTTTGCACAGTCCAAGAATTCAGAGGACTCAATAATGCTTTCTGATCCTTCACTGATTAGAACTGCACATTGGCGGGTCATAATTTCCAAACCCTTAAGTTTGGCAAATTCATACACTTTAAACACACTCCTTTTATAGATCATCATGTGTTCCAACAGGAATTCTTCAGTCTTCCATTTAAGGGATGGAATTTGGAATTTGTCGGCTGCATAAAGCAACTCAATGGCAGTGTCCGCTGACGAAATCCAAAGTTCATCTGTGTACAAGAACCTGCAAAGACATAAGCATTAGTGAGCAAGGAATGGTATTTTTCAGTAGAGCATGGGAGATAATTGAAAATACAATGTTATCAAGTCCTTTCGTTGATTTTTTAAAGTTTCATCTCAAATTCCCAATAAATAAAATCCCCGATTATTCAGTATGACACAAATACATGACTCACTTGACCATGATGTTGAATGACTCCGGTGTGATGCAAGGAACCAAAATATCTCCCTCATTCTTCAAGGCTCCGTACAACATGGATTTAAACTTGGGACTTCCGAGGGCGAGAATGAACTTGTGAGCTTTTACTCGAACTTGTCGATCTCCCTCGCCAACCACGAAGGTTACGTCATATATATCTGAGTCATGCAACGAGGACCGAAGCCTTGCTTGTATATTTGCCATGTTTACCTACAAAATTAGTAAAAGCATGTTTCTGTTAATAGCATTTTATTTTATCTCTTTTGTTTTACATCTCCTAAATAGCCTTAAGCGAAGGCAATAATACTTAGTGGTGTACACATTTAAATTTTACCCGCTGTACCGAATAAATATTGTATAACATCGATTGAAAGATACAGTAAAGTGAAGTTAAAATATATCCCTTCTTGCAACACCTCACTTATGAGAGATGGTTGGTTCCAGAGGCCACATGACATGTACATGGCCGAACCAAATGTAAATTAGCATAGGTAGATGGAACAGAATTGGACGAACTGGTCCTAATTTGCTTCATAAGACGCGTGATAGCCAGTTTTGTATTGCAGGCATGTCTGTTAGCCAAGACAGCAGAAAGAGTCTAACACTAAAGTCACTGGTCTCCCAACTGGCAATACAACGAAAGACAAAAAGATAACACGACCATTTATCTCAAGGTAGATGTGGTACTTTAAACACCAGAAGAGAATGTCGGATTGGAAGACGGCAAATCACAAACGCAGCCTTAATCAGCTGGCTGGAAAGAGAACTAACAGAATAATTATATTAAAACACTGAGTGAGATCCAAAGTACCAGAGTTGATTAATAAAAACATTATTTAGGAAACGAACGACCCCATGTTCCCCTCCCCATGTGATGGGTTGTTCTGACATTGAAGATTGTGAGACGAAAATATACAGTGATTGATAGTAATTTGAGGGGGATAGAACAGACATTCCTGAAGAGAGATACCTTAAGAAGTTACTCTGGACGGTAGCTTCGAATTACTCTTTCTACAGAGCTTCCAAACAACCCAGTTATTACATGTCATGCACTTTCTCTTCTACCAAAATCAGAGACGAAACTATAAATTCTGGACCTCCATCCAGCCTAACTACCCAAAGGCCCCACCTTATCTTTAAAGCATATCAAACCAGCCCTGAGATTCCACCAGACATTCTTGAACTGGAGGTATGGTAATTTCGCCACAATTACAAAAGTACAATACTGACGCTTACCCAAAGCTCGATATTCGCGACAGAGAAATATTAACAAAACGATTAACAGTTAACACACTTAACCGGAACAAATACTATTTAACAAAATAAAGAGAAACCTAACAAAATACTTATGTGGGAAGAGTTTACCAAACTACGCTTGCACTGCACAAAAAGACCGCTGCGAGGGAAAGGTAGTCCACGTGAGAGCTGCGATACCTAGTTTAATTCAAAAGATCTGGAAGGGAATGGGTGGATGTCCTGGGCACAGTTGTCACTTTCCACAATCCTACCTGAGCGCCACCTCGTTGCAGTGGATAGTGCATAATAAAAAGTAAAAAATGATCCTCTGAATCAGTTATGCAGGAAAAACATATTTTACTGTGGTTAGAAAAACGAAAAACAGCGCTGCAAAATGAACCCTTCGTTTGTTTCTTTTCTTCTTGGCCACCTGACGTGCTATTTTATTTATTATTTTTTTGCTATGCTCCGTTTTTTTATTTACCTGTTAGAATGTACGCCCTTCAGTACTGGATATATACTCACTGGCCAAAAAACCCAAAAACCTTTATTCAATAATCTAGTGAGCGACCTTTTGCCCGCAGTACTTGGATTACAATAATTACATGGTGGAATGGATTTCAGTAGGTGTCTGAAGGAGTCCAGCTCCAGATTGGACCACTCTTCCATCAGGATATTTGTCAGCAGCCGTTCTGTGGTCAGTGCCGAACTGCGAAGTTAAACAGCCCTTTCTAACCTATCACTGACAATTTTCAATTGGATTCAGATCTATAGAATTAGGAGAACAGGGAAGATGTCAGAAATCTTGGGAATGTTCCCCAACCATTCAGATACAATTTTCGCACGATGGACAGTTGCGTTGTTGTCTTGAAAGAAACCATCTCGATTCGGTTGAAAATGAAGCAATCTAGGGTAAAGTTGAAATTGGACATGAAAATATTCGTTGTTCAGCTTTTCATACTGCGAACTTCTTATGATCATACCACGTGACAACTTACACTTTGCATACCGCTGCAGGTAGACTTCATCAGTGAAACCTTGGCACACACGCATCAGGGGGTCCCAGTTCCGCAGTAGACAACCCAAGAGACGCTCTCTCCTCACTGCTGATCATCGATTGCTGTAGTGTCAAAAAAAAAAAAAGAAAGAAACGCTAGTTGGACATTGGAGGACTGGAAACGAGTGTATTGATAGGACGTGTCAAAGTACTGGTGCAACACTCCGACGGATTATGCCTTCGTGTGTGGCACAAGCAACACGAGTCCATGAATCCATCCTGCACAGTGCCGACTAGGCTGGCAGGTGGCAGTGGTTGCTTAATATGGCCATGTTTTGGTGGTAAGGACTGGGACCCCTGGCGCGTGTGGGCCAACGTTTCACTGGTGAGGTCTATCTGCAGCTCTTAGAAAACCATGGGCATCCTGCCATGCCACATTTTTTCCCGGACAGAAACGGGATTTTCCAAGATGATAATGCGCTGTGTCATCGGGTCAGTACTGTACAAGAGTGGTTCAAGGAACACAGTGAAGATATCACCCATCTTGATTGGCCTCCAAATTCGCCTGATCTCAATCCAGTTGAACACTGTGGGATGTTTTGGAATGGGAAGTGAGGCGTATGGACTGGACACACAACAGTCATTATTCCGACACTGTGGTAAAATCTTGCAAGCAGCATGGTTGCAGGTCCTTAAGGACATCTTCAGACATCTAGTGGGGGACTGTTATCAATACGAATGGAGGCCCAACACAATATTAGGTAGGTGGTCATAATTCAGTAATCACTGAGTGTATATTGGTGCCAGTGGCAAAAGGTTTCTATTTTTTTTTTTTTTTTGGCCAGTGAAGTGAATGTTTACTTTTCAGTAAATCTTCACCTTCTTTTGTTTTCAGTGTTTTTTTAAATTTATTTTAAAAGTATGTGACGTTTGAATAGATTGTTTTCGTTGTATGCTTATTAAATAATTCATTAACCAAACACTTTGAATTATAACACATTTATTGTAAGATGGCATTATAAATTACGTGATCTGGCGGTTCTGGACAGCGTTTGCAATTGGTGAATGCTTACATCGATATATTTATAGTTACTGAAACAGAGAAAAAGAGAAACTGCACAATTGATTAAAAGATGGCATTCATTATCCATATGTACATTAAAGTTAAAATTTGGGGTTTATCAGGATCGGTGATACCAATCGAATTACAAAAAAGAAACACTGCTGCCAGGTTAACTACTATAAGAGGAATGCAGTACACCAAGAATGGATTCAAAAAAGAGTGAAAGCATATGAAGGGTCCGTAAAAATGAAATTCAGAAGATGACTACTGAAGGAGAAGAAATCTTTCAAGAATAGGTAAATTTTTAGCAGGACAGTAGCGAAACTATGCCGCCAGGTCCACCACTGCGGAGGTTCCTGGAATCAGGGGCAGCTCGACGACTGGTTTCGTAGGGTCGTTTAATGTGATATGGGTTTCGTTGGAACTGTCGCAGGTGTGCCCAATTTATAGTTTCACCTATAAAGGACACCCAAACATAATCCATCCTCCTTCCGAAAATGTTGTGTTATAACTAGGAAAATACTGAAAGGGATCAACTTGAGTCTCTCGTGCAATCAGTAAATTGCGTGAATCCT
This sequence comes from Mastigoproctus giganteus, assembly GCF_048544385.1. NCBI lineage: Eukaryota > Metazoa > Arthropoda > Arachnida > Uropygi > Thelyphonidae > Mastigoproctus > Mastigoproctus giganteus. Next base: position 223,978,433 of record NC_143584.1, read on the forward strand.
CTGGTCGGTTTGTTTTTTTTTATCTCTAGAAACAAGCAAACCGACCAGAGAACAAACGCAATTTACGAGAAAATTATTCAACGATCGAAGATAACGTTGTTTGTTTTTCAATCCTCCATTCAATCAATTTACTATTATGCTGCATGCCACATATGAATACGCAAGGATCGGATCTTCCAGTTACCTTCTAACCCTAAACTGAAATTACAGCATTTCAAGATCCTTCTTTCTCCCGGAAATAAGCACATATTTTTTTCAGTGTTCGAAAGCTTTACTAAGTAATTTTGCAGCCAACGACTTTATCGGTTCTTCATCTATAGAATCTTGATCATCCTCTCCCTCAATTGCACGCTCTTGTTCGTTTGTTATTTCCATGAGTTCTTCATTAGAGCGGCCATCCCTGTCTTTGTCGATCATCTCTTGTACCTCTTCATCGTCAATTTCGTCCAATCCTGCTTCTTTTCCGAGCTGAACAATTTGTGCTTTTACATTCCCAACCGAATTATCAGTTTCTTGGGAATCCTTCATGCAATCCTTCTAAACTTATTCCACACTCCATTCATAGTTTTCTGAGTCACTTCATCCTATTAGACCGGGGTTCGAGCCCATCATCACCAAATACGGAGGATGCGGAAAGGTCAGGGAATGACCACCGCATATCCCCTGAGCAATATGGCCTTAGTTGCTAATGCTCCTAAAAACCAAACAACAACGACTTCATCCTAAGCACTTGAAATGTTGTAGGTGGCAATTTTAATGCAGCATTTCAAAAACTCCTTTAGGCTCGGTACATTTTCACCAGTGTTGATGGCTTTAATAGCTTGGGAAAAGGTGTTCCTTATGTAGTAAGCTTTAAATGCGGCAATAACACCTTGGTCCATTAGTATTAGTAATGACCGCATGGTGCAAGAAAGCCTATGGCTTATGCTGCACCAGCAAAAAAAAAAAAAAAAAAACCCGAATAAAAAAAACCCGAATAAAACAATGATAAAAAAAATAATAAAAAATAACAATAATTAATAAAAGAAAAGGAAATTAAACCTATCATCCTATGTGTTTCCCTCACTTGAAGGTATTATCCAGATGACCTCTGAATTTCCTCAAACTCTCAGCCTCTACCACCCATGAAGGCAACTTATTCCAGTAATTTATAACTCGCTGGCTAAAATAAAACTTCCTGCAATCCAATCTAAACATTTTCCCCCGTAACTTGAATTTATGTCCCCTAGTTCTAGCATCATTTATAATCTTGAAAATTTCGTCCTCATTCATTTTACTGATGCCTCTCAGAGCCTTAAACACCTCAATCAACTCTCCTCTAAGGTATCTAGTTTCCAAACTTTGCAACCCACATATTCGAAGTCTTTCTTCATAAGGACACCCTTTTTGCCGATCTCACCGGGCGAGTTACTCGTCTTTGCACCCTTTCAAGAAGCTCGATGTCTTTCTTTAGGTGCGGTCTCCTTACTTGAACACAGTATTCCAATAGTGTTCTAATAAAAGCCTTATATAATGGGATTATCACGTCCCTATCTCCACTTGCAAAAGTTCGATAGATCATCCATAGGATACCATGGGCCTTCCTTGCAACCTGTTTACAATGCTCAGAGAATTTCATGTCTGACCGTATCGTAACACCCAAGTCCCTTTCTTCCAGTACTGGGTTTAGTTGAACTCCACCAAGTGAATAAGTTATTTTGGGACTACTGTTTCCCAGGTGTAATACCTTACACTTTGTTGGATTAAAGCATAGCTGCCATTTTTCTGACCATTCCTGAAGTCTATCTAGGTCTCTCTGAAGAAGCTCAGCTTGAGTGATCATTAACTACTCTACCAATTTTAACATCATCTGCAAATTTAGATATGACGCCCTCTATCCCTTTATGAAAATTAAAAACAACAGTGGTCCTAATACTGATCCTTGGGGAACCCCACTTCTTACATCCACCCAATCTGAGGAATAGCCATTTATCACAACCCTCTGCCTCCTGCCTTGAAGCCATCCTTCTATCCATCTATGGATTTTCCCAGTGATTCCAACCTGTTCCAGCTTATAAAGCAACCGCTCATGTGGGACTGAGTCAAAAGCTTTGCTGAAATCTAAATAAACAATGTCGAAATTATTCCCTAAATCCAGCTCGTGAGTGACCCTTTCAAAATAGCGAACCAGATTTTTTAAACATGATTTTCCCTTTACAAAACCATGCTGCGTATCCTTCAGAATTTCAATTCGATCCAAATGATCCTGAATTCCACCCTTGATCATTGCCTCCATGATTTTCCCTGCTACTGAAGTCAGACTGACAGGTCAATAATTTCCCACTTCACTCTTAGAGCCAACCTTATGTATGGGAGATACATTGGCACTTTTCCAATCCAAGGGAATCTCCCCAGAGTCTAGTGATGCTTGCATAATTAACCTCAATGGTTCAATGCATTCACTTGCCGCCTCCCTTAAGATTATAGGGTATATTCCATCAACTCCAGGAGCCTTACTGGCCTGTAGGCTCGAAAAAAAATTTTTTTTCATTAAATAATCTCGCGAAATTTCAATATCATTAATTACATATTTTTTAACTTCGCTCCCACAATTTCCCATTGCCACAAAACGCTTTTCATTTGTAAATATCGATGCAAAATAACTGAGTTCATCTGCAACGGCAGCTGGTGTGTTTAATACTATCCCCTTTCCCTTACGTAAAGGTCCGATCTGGTTTGTCCTGCTCTTCTTGGCATTTATATATGTGAAGAATTCCTTATCCCCCCTCTTTGCTCTGTTTGCTGGTGATTTCTCATAAATTGCCTTTGCCTGTCGAACCTTTTCTGTGGCTCTATTACAAATCATCTTGTAGCTGTTATAGGCTTCAGTACTTTTTATTGCTCTGTAACGTTTCCATGCCACCTTTTTCTGCTCAAGTAATGTGGCAACTTCACTATTCATCCAACTTGGAACCCTTCTCGTGGAGTATTTTTTTAATGGTATATACGCATTCAAGGCATCTGTGATTAATGTTTTAAAAGCGTACCACAGTTCAATTGTATTCATTCTCTGCGCGATATCTACCCAGTTAATAGAGGCCATGTAGTACCTTAAGGCATCGTAATTTCCTTTTCTGAAATTAAAACCCATTCCTTTGCCATTGGTTGGATCAGAGATGTAGTGTTTGGAGGCTTGTAAAAAAAATTGATGTGATCGTTCAAGTCTGCTAAGCTCTCTTTGCTTGGACGTCTTGGCACGTTTTCCATGATCAGAATTGTTTTGTAATCAAGGTTATTTTTCGTACAATATCTTTCGAATGCGGGACAGAAGAATTCAAAGTACCAATCAACGAAAAGAGGCCCGGTTATCCAAGCTTTTTTATTAGTCTCCCAAATTACAGGTAGGTTTCATTAGTGAAACTTGGATATTCCGAATGGTAAACTAAAAGGGGTTTTAATTTAAAATACCCCACAGCGTTACCACCCAACAGTAAAGTCAACCGATCCTTCGCCGCTTTGAAGCCTAGCATGTTTTTTCTTCTTTTGATATGAAACTTCTTTTATGCATTTGTTTCCAAAAAACGTTCTGTTTCGTCTATTAAGTAGTTATAAATTGGCTTCATTAAGTATATCTTATATTGTGAATACCTTCACAACGAGTTGCCGTGATATTGCATACCTCGAATAAGGTAACTCTTCACCACAGGAGAAGACTATTGTTACTTATTCTCAGGGGTTACCATAACCTACACGGCACCCTTTCGGCGCTTATTGGCGCCTCACCAGTGGGTGGGCAGGTACCCTGGTGTTGCATATCGTAATAATTAAACTTAACGGAATTCTGCGTTGTGTATTATCTTCAATAAAATTATTTAGAATCTCTCCATTTCAATCATAATAGCCGGCCTGGCCCTGGTCAATTTAGTTGCCTGCAGTGGAACATGAAATTTTACTGCTTATTCCCTAACTTGATCATTTATTAAAAAGATTGATCTCGAAACTATGTAACAAGTCACTGGATTGCAATTAAATTAGTGTGTGAGAAAATTTCTCAAGTGTGCGCGGAAAACGTTTAAATGCTGTTTTACTGTCGACTACAACAGATGAAACGTCAGATGAATCGAGTTAAACATGCCAAAAATTCAATCTGTAAAATTCAAAAATTCAATCTGTACGCTTGTAGAAGAGCGTTATAGTGAGTAGTGATAGCGTTATAGTGAGATATGGGTTATAATTTAATATTATTATTGTTTGAGCGTTATAATTATCAATGAGGCTGGTTTGGTGATATAAGCTCTGTTATTTGCAGTTTTAGTGGATCCAAATTTGGTGGTAATACTACCAATTTCCTATATGGCCATTCCGCCTGAATGGCCATCTGGCCCGGTCTGTGTAAATTTGAGCGAAGACAGATCCCTGTAGGTCTGTGCATGTAGATGTGGTTTTCCCAAATATGGCACACACAAACAACCTTTTGAAGGCGCACTCAACACCATAAACAAATTCCCTACTTGATAAAATTGTTCTATAATTATTAGCTTCATAAATTCTGATTGTAAGTGGGCCTTTGACATCGGTAATTTCCAGATTGTGGGTTATGAGAATGAGCAAACAGCAGGTTAGACAAAAAACCAAACAGAGTGAACGAAACAAATAATTCATATATGCACCTTAAATTCTTCTTCACTACCCTTACTTAAGCTGTATGAAGAAATTCTTCTTCGCTACCCTCAAAGATAATACTGTATTACTCTATTTGAATTATTACAGTATATTTTTAAAAACGATTTTACAGATACTTTTCCAAATGTAGCAGTTGTACATGAAAAACAGTCTAACTCGGAAAGAAAGCGTTTCCAGACCTATGTCATGAACTTTTAGCATCCTTTTGCCCAGTAGAATACGCAGCCAAGGTTTCGGTAAGGAGGTCCGGAACGTACAGGACCACTTGTTAATGCTGAATATTGTATAATGGACGATCTGTCGTTCTTCTTAAACCTTTCATCACGAAAGTAATGCCCAGAGTGGCTAAAAGGCCATCGGGCTAGGAGAAACTAGCCTCGCCACTAGCGAAAAAATCCCTTATCGGGAGCGACAAGTAGGAATAATCGTTTCCCAACCGGGCACGGTTGGCACACGTTTATTTATATTTGGCTTATTTCTATTTGTGTTCTATGGTATATTTTCTGTTTGCTGGATGAAAAATCCCAGTATCGGGAGAAAAAAACCATGACCCTCACCTGAGACTCACCCAAGTTGTGAAAAAGGCACGTAAAAACTCCTCACGTCATCTAATAGAGGGGATTGGAACTCGGCCTTTTCCACCCGGTATGGAGGAGGACAACTGTCCCACCAACCGTGTCGAATTTTATTTTACCCACGAGGGCAAAACATTCCTCGCAGACCAAATGTTCCAAAAGAACTCTTGTAAATTGTTTCTGTCCCACTCGTAATAATCATCAGTGGTTGTCAGGTGCCTTAATAATCGTCCTCCCATACATCGAGCTCAGGGGACAGAGGGACTGCGTCTTTTTTTGTTTTGTTTACCCGGAAAGTGGGGTTTCCATTCACCAAAGGAACACGGATGGCGAACGACAAGTGTTCTTTTTTGCTGTACGTCGTGCGTGCACAGAAGCAGATTATGTTCTGTGGATGGAAATAATCCCGGAATAACTCAAAGAAAAAAAATTAAAATGAATAATAAAATAAAATAAAAAAAATGATTAATAGCTTGATCTGAAACATAAATATGATTCAGATCTGGCATATTTGAGGTAGACGCACATAAGAACCGAAAAGAAATTGTAGATATTTATTTCTAATTTAAACGCAGTTCACGATTTACACTAAAGCACATAACACTTGTTTACGAACACCAGTTCCCTTACACACTTGTTTACAAACATTAATTCACCGAAACACTTTTCACTTTGCTCACCACTCGCTCTCTGAAACACATGCACTTTTTGAAATACGAAAATGCTTGCTTGGTGTTGAATCCACTCGTATATGTGCCAGTAGAGAAGGCTCACAATGTTCGCAGAGAATTCTGTCGAAAGTTCTAGAACTTCCAGAACCATTCCGACATTCCTTCCACACGTAACAGTATTCTAGAATGTTTCAGAACATTTTCGAACGTTGTAGAAGATCCCGAATGTTCTAGAAAAAAAAAAAAAAAAAAAAAGATCTAATCTGCCGAAGTTATTTCAGGAAGGAAATTGATGCCAACAAATGTTACCAGTGAATTCCGTTTTTCCACCGACTAAGATTTGCGGTAAAGTATCTCGTGGGTTGAATAATCGGCCTTCCCACATAAATACTTGAGTTCAACAAACAGACAGTACGGTTCATGAATTCATATGCATCATATATAGACGCCTCACGACCTTCTAACCACCAATTCCATGGTAATTGTTGTTTGGCGTACCATCTCTTATGCAGGAGCAGAGGAAACCGCCAAGGGCCTTGGCGAAAAAGCCTCTCTGGGCCAAAGCGCTTTTCTCGCGTAGTGGACTCTTAATTCCGATTAAGAAATTGGAATCCAATTCATTGGACTCCAATTTCGACCCGTACACAGTCTCCAGGGAGGCTTACCCGCCTACCATTATCCCATCCACTTCTTTCAATAAAAAGTATAGCGCAGGTTGCAAATCGAACGTCAGAAGAGGGGCATTACCCAGCCGGCATCCATTAATGAACTCAAGAGAAATAAAGTAGGAACAAGGTCCTCTTGTGTCCCATCTTTAACATGTCCGTAGAACCCCTCCTAAAAAAAAAAGTAGAATGTGCACACAGAAGAAGAAATGGGTAAATAAGTTTCATTTGGGCCATTTATTACTTTGGATACTTGCTTGCTTGGTAAAATTTAGATTAATGTACCACTCGGCGTGGCCAATGAACTGTCGAAGTGGATGACGTGATTGCTTCTCCTGTCACATGGCGACTCACAGGGAAAGACCACATGACGGACCTAAACAGAGAAAAATGGTTGCAATTAGAAGCAAAAAAAACAATAAGGCAGCAAAATGAAACGGCAATAATTCATAAAAAATACGATTTCTTCCGGGTGTCTCTGCTAATATTCCGAATTAACAAGTCTTACATGGACTGCTGCTAAATGATTCAAACCGTCAAGAAACCAAATAAATACCAAAAAAACAAAGTCTCTCCTGATCAATTGGATGCTGTAAACCAGCCTCGCCTGCCGGCTTGTATTAAAAAACCAGACTCCTTCTTGAATCCGTCCCGAATTAGTGGCGTGAACCACCAACTTTTTTTCACTAGACAAAAATTAAAGTCAATATTCTCTGTAAGTTTTTTTTTTCCCCCTTCTGATTGCAATAATTTTTTTTAGTTCAGGTCATCACGTGGCCTTTCCCTCGCCATGTGACACGAGGAGGGGGGGGGGGAGGTTTCACGTCCTTCACTTCGACAGGACCAATCGCTTTGACTGTTCGTCTGCCACGCCCAGTGATATGAAGTTAGCGTCTGCTCATCGAAAAGAAACCAAAGCAGCTTCGGAACAGTTCTGCTTGCCAGTTTAGGAGAAGCGTCGTTTGTACTCTTTTGTGTCGAGGAACGCAGTAGTCTTTAAGTACTGGTACAGTATTAATTTTTATCCTTTTCGTTCTTTATATCTTAACTTCCTATAGTTTTATGGGGGGGGAAGAGATTTGTTGTATCTAACGGCACAATGTAATTTGCCATTTCGTTCTGTTTATTCACTTAAATAGAAGTAAAAATGAGTCCGTTCATTAGACAACCTACTTTAGAGTTTGTGCTCCAAGTGGAACGTCCCATTAGAGGAATTGTAATACTGTATATAATGGGGGGGAGGGTATGCGTAAGAGGGTGAACCATTAAAGGTTTTATCGATATTTAAAATTTCAGGTATCGCGTACTTTGTGAAGATTACAAAACGAGGGACAAGTTGTTGAGGGAATTCCCCACTTGGAAATGAAATTGTGAGACCACGTTTCATAAATAGCTTCCGGAATTGCATTTCCGATAGCTATCTACCGTTGTTCCCGAGTGTTACCAGATGGAGTAATATTCTGGGTTTGTCTCCGAATTATAGTAGGAAATGGATTCGATAAAGCCAGTGTCGAATATCAAACGTTTTTATCTGAGGGGTGGAAGTAAAGAATACTTGA